>NW_004955422.1:4547511-4585094 GCF_000276665.1 Chinchilla lanigera
TGGATGGACATTTGGGTTGATTCAGCTTGGGTAATTCATATGTATCTAGGAATATGCCCATTTCTTCTGTGCTTTCCATCCTATGAGAGTAAAGATTTTTGAAGTAGGTATTGATGATCTTCTGAATTTCTACAGGAACTGTAGTGATTTCACCCTTTTCATTTTTATTGCATGGACTTGAGTTTTTCTTTCCCTTTTTGGATAAGTTTTTCTAGGGGTTTATCAATTTTATTTATTTTTCCAAACAACTAACTCTTTGATTC
Source organism: Chinchilla lanigera (assembly GCF_000276665.1). Taxonomy (NCBI): domain Eukaryota; kingdom Metazoa; phylum Chordata; class Mammalia; order Rodentia; family Chinchillidae; genus Chinchilla; species Chinchilla lanigera. The sequence continues at coordinate 4,547,775 of NW_004955422.1, forward strand.
ATTAATTCTTTGTATTGTTTTTTTAGTTTCAATCCCATTAACTTCCTTTCTGATCTTTATAATTTCTTCCCTTCTTTGGCCTTTGGGTGTGGCTTGCTCTTCTTTTTCTAGAAATTTGAGTTGCAGCATAAGATTATTTCTTGCCTTTTTCTGGGCTCCAGAAATGCTTGAAGCATTGTTTTCTATCCTTTGACTTTTAATCTTGGAATCTTGGAATCTTGGAATTTCCTTTAGAGTTAAATGTGTTTCTTTTATGTAGCATACAGTTGTATTTTGCTTCTTTATTTTAAAAATAAAAAAACTAACAGAACAACAATGAGGAGGAAATCAAAGCAACAAAAATGATGCATGACCTCAAAACAAAAATAATAGGAATTAACAATGGTTGCTACATTACACACTGTGAACTTCAACAAATTTTCTCAGCCCACCAAACATTAGAATGTAAGATTGATCAAACAATCAAAGACAGTAACAAGTAATGAAAAGAACCATTGGAAATGCTGCAGAGCTTCACCATACAAGATGGTAAGAATTCACCAGTGGTTCTTATACTGCATATTGTTCTTTTCAGATCAATCATTCTGATTACCAGATACAAGCAAGCAAAATTGGTCAAGAAAAAAGAAAGTTTTAAGCACTGACTGTTCCTTTCAGTAAACCACAGATATCAGCAATACAGCTATCCCATCCTTTTATATACATATAATTTTGTTTTTCATTTTAAAGAGAAAAGAAAGAAAAGCCAAAATAACAAAAACAAATACACAAACAAAACATCATATAGAACAATAAAAATGATACAGAATTTCAAAACAAGTTGATAGGATATTAACTATGGTTGTTATACTACATAATGTCATCTTCAAAGTGGGTGCACAGATAACCAGATATAGGCATGAAGATTAATCAAACAATTACACATTAACAGTTCCTTTCAATAAACCAACCGATATTAGTAGTACAATTATCGTGGCTATCTTGTCTATACATATACATGTACATATACATCATATACATATACATATTCTTTTCTCTTCCTTCTTTCTTTTTCCTCTCCCCTCTTTCATCCAAGTTGCTCTTTCCTATTTGAGCAATTTCCTTTCCCTTTCACAGTATCTATTGTACCCTTCAGATTTTATTTACTCTTTCAGATACTGATAATAGGGAGGAAGTACAGTGTTTACACATGTCAGTCTGATTTATTTCACTTACGAGTACTGTCTCTAGTTGCATCCATTTAATTGTTTCTTTATCCACTCTGCCAGTCTGTTTCTTTTGATTGGTGAATTGAGACCATTTACTTTAATGGTTATTACTGATATGTATTAACATATCTTTGTCATGTTATTTTCCCACTGTTGGCTCTGTACTTTTCCCCTCTGTTTAATTGCCTACCTTACTTGGTGGTTCTTTTCTACTGTTAGTCTTGAAGTTTTAGTCAGTTTTATCTCTTTGTAGAATATCTTTCAGTACTCTTTGTACGGTTGGTTTGGTGGTCATGAATTTCTTCAGTTGATCTTTGTCATGGAAGGATCTTATTTCTCCATTAATTTTGAAAGATTTTTTTTGTGTGTGTACAGTCATATCACCCTGAACACTCCTGATCTCGTCTGACAGATTGTTTCTGTAGGGTACAGCAATCTGAGTTGCAAGTTGTTTTCTTTCAAGTCCTGAAATACTTCACTCCAAGCTCTTCTTGACTTGGTGGTTTGTGTCGAGCAGTCTGCCATGATTCTGATGGGCTTTCTTTCATAGGGGATCTTTTTCTTTTCCTTAACAGCTTTTAACATTCTGTTCTTTTGCTGTATTTCTGGGATCTTGATTATTATGTGTTTGGTTATGGTTAATTGGAGTTATATATGCCTCACTTAGGTGTATGTCAGTTTCTTCTCCCATGTTTGGGAAATTTTCTGCTGTTACTTCTGCAAACAGTCTTTTTATTTCCTTCATGTTGCCTCTGCTCTTTCATTGACACCTATCAGCCTTATATTATTTTTCTTTGCCTCATTTTTGCAGCTGTTTAATCGTTATTTGCTAGCTCCATGTTATTTTTAAGAGATCTTTCTTTCAAGATCACTGGTTGCAATGCTGTCTTCAAGGTCTGAAAGTCTATCTTCCTTTTTGTTCAAGTGGTTTTGCCAGCTTTTATTGGAATTTTTAATTTCCTGAGTATCTCTTTGAATCATTCTAATTCTTTCCTACTCTTCATTGAAGGTTTCCATCATTTTTCTGTGTTCCTCTACTTTTTTATGTATGTGTTCTTTGATATGCTGAGCAATTCTTTTAGTATGATTGTCATTTCTTTTTTTACCTGAGTGATTATTTGTGATCTGATTTCCTCTCTAGCCTGATGTTGTTAGTTCTTTACTTCAGTTGCTATCATTTCAGAAATTTCAAGTGTGTGACTCTTCCCTGCTGATTTTTCCTGGACTTGTTCTGGGTGGGCTGGAGGGCTGAGATTGCATTCTGATCTGTCTTTTTGTCATTTTCAAATCTCCCTAGTTTCCTGAGGTTCAGGTTCATGTCTGTAATGGCAGTGGGAGGTGAAGAGTGGGGTTTTGGGCTCCCAGAAAGCAAACTGGGCCTTTCCAGAATCCAGGGTCCTTACTGCAATAGCAGCAAGGCTGGAGCACAGGGTCTTGGTCTCCCAGACAACTCGCTGAGGCTTCCTTGCCTGAGACACCTTCCTTTGATGGTGGCAGGGAGCACAAAAAATAATTACTGCATAATTGTTACATACTGGGTACTCTTCTGGATTCAAGGGATAGAATCACATGCAATAATAGTTCCCTGACTTTAGAGACTTCACATTGTAGTTATTTTTCTTTTGCCTAAAAGTCTTTATTAGACAACTCAATACTCGGTTCAGTTTACTAATAGGAATTTCAAAATATGGTATAGGAACTTGGAGAAAGGTATAATATATTATATTTTACTGCACATTACTTTCTTCATTGAGACAAGAAGCAAATTTCTCAGCTCAACAATATTCCAGAATCAGACATATTGGCAAAACTGCAGAGATTTCCCTCTGAATCTTTTTCTTTTTTATTATTTTTGCCTTCTCTTGTCCTGTATAGGTGCCTCTGAACAGTTCTCCTATGGTGTGTGAAATGTAGAGAGATGGCCAGTCTAGTTATATCTATAAAGTCATTTCCCTGCATTCCCCTCAGACTTTATGTAGCAACATAAATCTCTGCTAATGTGGTTGGGTTAGCAGAGTTACTTAAGGCAGTGGACAGTTCATGTGGCACATTTATTAGCATCATATATAATAGGGCTGCAACTGTACAGTAACTTTCTATTTAGTCAAAAAAAGGTGGAGGAAAAGTGCTGCTAAGCTTTATGAGGCTGGCTCTGGACTGGTGAGGTGAGTTATGCACCCAAATAGCTCTTGTGTATCATAAGCAGGAAGCTAATAAACCATTTTTAAACTTGTACATGGTCTCTCCATTAGAAGAAATGAATCTGTTATTTCCTGTGTTTGGAATGGTGTACTAATGACTACTGAGAAAGAGAGAGAGAAAAAAAATGAACACAAAACTCCTGAACAGCTTCCTGGTTGGTGTCTACCTAAGCTTTTCTGTCCACATGGGACACAAAGCAGGTCATTTAGGGAAGAGTAAATACTTTTTAGGCTGAAGAGACACTGGTGGGATCTCAGCACTAAGGAGGTAGAGATCATAAATTTTCATTTCCATTATCACCAGTAAGTGTCCTTGGCCCAATAGCATGGTTAATTGAAGTTTTAGGCTCCAATAAGGCAGACAAGTGCTTATAAGAGCACAGCGCTGTCCTGAAAACATCTGTTTACACAGTTGTTTCCCTCTCTAGACTGGGAGCCCTGTGTCATCGTCATCTATGGCTCCCAGTTTTTTATGCTTAAAAACAATATCTAATCTATTTTAGTTGTTTTCTCTCCCACAGTCCTCTGGGGTGACCACTAATATGCTTTCCTAAGTCACTGCAGAATCATAATTCCTTTGTGGAATATCTTGCATGGGGTAGAGGAAACAGAAGTGTTTTAGTTATTTTTCTGTCATTGCTGAGACAAAATACCTGACACCCAATATTAAGGAAGGAAAGGTTTATTTAGCTCACAATTTGTGGAGGTTTCAGTTCATAATCAGCTGGCTTCAAGGCAGGGTAGCATGGCAGAAGGGAAGCAGTTCAAGGCAGCAGGAGATAGCAAAAAGGGTAAAAGCACAAAGGGGTGAGCAAGTCTCTTTTCCTCTCTTATATTGTATTCTCTGAAGGAGGGGGTCCTGTACACCCATACTATCTCTGTGCCCTCCCCTTGCACAGGCTCAAGGTGAATACAAAGTAAAGACCTTGGCCACCCACTGAATCACTTAGTTAACTTTCTAAACTTCTCAAGTTGACACAATGAAAATCCTACAAAGGTAAGGGCATGTCCTTTTCACCCCAGGATGTAGAACAGCTGATTTACTTAGTTAAGCTTCTAGAGTCCTCAAGCTGACACAGGTATCAACCATAACAAGAGGTATGAATTGATGTAAACCAAATGTGAATACCATATAACAAAATGTGAAGAACTTACTCATATCAAAGATGGATTCTTTGTACTGTAAAAACATCTGCAAGGAATTGCTTCAGTAGCATGTTTACACTATGGCTTACTTTAACACAGTTAAATTTACATATAGTTATCTCCAATTTATCAAGCTACTCTCAATATTTTCTACAGTATAATTTCTAAATAATTTCTAAACATTTTTCTTAAATAATAAAAAACTGAAATTATAACTCAGACTCTATGCCGTCAAACCTATTGCTCCAGTTATGTGGCCAGTGGCTTCTAGTTGAAGGATTTAAAATCATGTTAGATATCATTATGACTCCATAAACTCCACCTTCTTCACTTTATGATAGAGACTGTACACATGCATGAGATCACTGATAACAGTTATTTGAATTCTTGAATGTGCTCCTAAAGTGATTAAAATGTCAACAGTGCTTTTTTTTTTCAAAATATACTAACAAAGAGACATATTTTTGGAAATGACTGCTCCAGTGCTAGAGGAAAGATAAAGAGTGCACAAAGAACAGACAAAGAGAGGGAGACAGAGAGATAGATAGAGAGAGAGATGGAGGAGTCTATTTTTATCATTATCTTGGGGGAGTTACTGAGAAGCAAATTTAAGTTTGCAATTTAGAATTTTCCAGAGATAACGTTTAGTAATTTTTTCTTGAGTGTGTTTTTATGCTAAACTTGTCTTTCACTTGACAGTCCTTTGCCTTATCCCTCATTTTTCTTCTCTTTTCTTTTTTTTTTAGATTAATAAACAAATGCTAAGAAGTCAAGTAGGTATGCTATTTTCGAGAAGCATGGCACAGGTATGCAGTGAGGTTCTCATGTTCAAGAATTCCAGAATTTTCTTTGTGGACAGAAGCTCCTATAGTTCTAAATGTTTCATTATGCCTTATTTGAAAAATTCCTTTCTAGGAAAGGTTGAAGATTTCTTTTTGGTTGGGAGTATCATAAAACAGTTCATGTTTTCAGAAGGATCTTATGCTAGATAAAGTCCCACGTCCTTTCAAGCTTGGGTTTATGGATTCATCAGCATTAGGACAGTTGAGTCTCCAACAAAATATCTGGTTGCTCTGCCTTGTTGACTGTGAGATGTGACCATAGACCATTTTTCATCAGGGTAAAAGACCTGTTTTATTTTGTTTCCCTCCTAATTAGAGAAGGAAAGAGTCAGCAGTAACAGCAGAGAAGAAAGCAGGAGAGACAGGGTAGAGTTGGTGTGAGGAGCTTCTTCTGAGACCAAGGAAATAATACAAATTGTTAGGTTCTGAGAGAGAAGAGCAGGGTTTGGAAAAGGCACCTGTAGTGAAACTTACAAACAGTTTGGTGCAAAGTTCAGTAAAAATCCTAAAAGATAAGTAACTGGTAGACTGTTTTTAATTGTTCTTAATTAATAAATAGGTCCTAGTGAGTACAATTCCTTCAAAAGCATGAGATTAAAACAATACTTTATAAAGTTACTATAAGAAATCAAAGAAGACTAGAATCGGCTATAAAAATGATTAATGTACTGCCAGTATATGAAAGATACTTAGTACACTGGAGCCAGCCAGCATATTTATTTTTATTTAGGGGCTGATACATAAAATATGGAAGAAAATCCTGCAACAAATTGTGTCCTGCAGCTTATACTGCATCCTAAACTAGTAGTGTCAAAATCCTATGCATGCAGTAGGGTGAGGACTTTTGATCAGTTGGATCAATCAGATATGTTCTTGGTTCCAGCTGTCTACACGTTCTTTTGGAAAAGACTTCTTGTTTTATTTACGGGAAGTAGAATCTTGGTTTTTTTTGCTTTTTCTTTGTGGTCCTCATGAATATGTCAGGAGTATTATTCTAACATCTCACTGACACAGCAGGTCCTTTATTTTAGTCTCCTGATCTGTCTTCTGTTTCTGTAGGTTTTGTGACCAAACTTAGATTTGGATCCAGCAAGAGCAGAGGTAACGATCCTGATTTTAGTGTTCTCCACAAAGAACGTTTGGACCTGAACACTCAAGATATGACTGAATGTGGAGTTCACATCTTCAGAACACATCCATAGTCTGGGATAGCATGTGTCTATACTAGTGCAGTTCCTAGCTCCCTAGGTCTCTAATATGGTTTATGCATGTCAGGAGGCTTGAACACTTTAGGATGTATGAGTGTAGAATGCAATAAGAACTTTTTAAAATATAAATTTGAGTCAAGAATTCTATTAAAGATCAGTCAGAAAAATCTTATAGCTAGCTCAAATAAGCCATGCAAATGGATAAAAATAATCTTCCAACATTTTTAAGTAAACTGAGGACTTGTGAAAACATTCCCGTGAAAAGAGGTTCAAGAAATACAGATAACATTGAAGTTTTCTTCAACATCAGCAGAAATATTGGATTCCTCTTTCAGGAAAGCTGCTGTCATTGTTCTGTTACATATCTTTAGGATATTCTATTCATTCATGTGTATATCTGTGAATATGTGCCAGTACTGAATATATAATTTTATTTTGTGATTTCTCCCTGCAAGTGTAATCTCACTTAATACATATAGAATTCCTACACTCCACATAACATATGTCCATAATTTAATTATACCTTTATTTGGTACACATTTACACTCAAACATTTTTCTATTATGGGCACTGAGAGACAGCTGTTTGTAGCTACTAAAAAGAGAGTCATTTCTACTAGTTAGTTTCCTTTGGGCAAATTATTTACTAGTATTCTTCAGTTTGTTGATGGGAAAAGTGAGCAATTTTTGTATTAAATATACATAAAGTGCTAGACTCATGTCTGCCACACAAGTTTCATATAAGTAAACGTTATTTTTAATGTTGCAATGACTGTTTTAGCCTATGTTTCTGTTTTCATGTACATCATTTTGCCAACATTTGTTCCTTCCCTCTCTTCCTCTCTCCTTCTTTTCAGTTAGATCCCATGAAGGGGAATAATTATGTTCAAGGGTATGTTCATTTAATTTTTTTTATAGATAACACCAAAATGTTTCTCCCAAAATCCTGAGTCAATTTATATTATTACAAGCAGTAAATGAAGCTAAAAATTCCCTTGTCCTTTCTCTAAAACTTGTTGTCACTGACCTCTGTAAGTTTTACCAATCTGTTTTTGGTTAAAAATGGTCTCCCATTTTAATTTTAATTTATATTTTCTTCAGAATTTGTAGGATGGCTTTTATTATTTTCAGTTCTTCTCTGTTTTGCTTACTTGTAGAATTTGCACAGCTTTACTCCTTACATGTTTTTAGTGACTTTTGAAGCTCTTAATGTATTTTGGGTGTTAACTCTTGGTTTGGGAAAAATACTACAAATATTACTTCAAATGTCATGCACAACTTAATTCTACTAATAGTCTTTTGTGTTTAGGTATTTTCAATGTGGAGAGAGTTAAGATTATTAATATTTCATTTTCTGACATTGTTTTGTCTCTTGTTTAAGTCAACATTCCCTAACACAAGGTTTTGTGAACAAGTGTGTGTATACACACATGTAAATGTAATACAAAACTGAATTAGTACGTGTGTCTAAATTTTTTGTGGTTTTAATCTAATGCTTTCATACTTAATTTCAAGGACCACTAAACAGATGTTACTATGGTGTATTTGTTATGACTACAAAATATGTTAGAAGTGAATGTAGAAATGCAACTAGGCAGTTATGATGGTCAAGTGTAATACAAGCATTGTTATGGTTTGAGGGCTGAATGTTTCCAAAAGGCTCAGGTGTTAAAGTGTTGGTCCTCAGTTTGATGCTGTAGAGAGGTGATGGAACCTTTAGGAGGTAGCCTAGTGGAGGACTTCAGATCACTGAGAGTGAGCCTTCAAATGGGCTTGTGGGAGCTCTGTCAATCCTTTCTTTTTTGTGTGTGTCTTAGCTATGATGTAAACAGCTTTGCTCCTTCTCATGCTCATGCCATGATGTGTTGCTTCAGGCGTAGCTCTGCAGAACCAATTGATCATGATTGAAGATCTGAAACTGTGAAACAAAATAACTGCTCTTTCTTTGTAAGTGGAATAATCTCGAGTACTTTGTTATAGTAATGGAAAACTGACAAATACAAGTACCTTAGCACCTACTTTGTTTTTACACCAGGTCAGTGTCTAAGATCTATATTAATGACATGCTCCTTATAAACACTTGAATTTAAACCTGTTTAAAAATGTTTAACTTTTAATCTATTTCCAATGTATTTTGTTTTTAAAAAGATTAACACTAGTCATACTATTTAATATATTTTTCTTTTAATACTGGAAAGTTTAAGCTTAACTTTCTCTCTATCTGATCTATTATTTTCTGTCTTAATGTTGATACACATTGAGAAAATGAAATAATTCACATGTATCCTTCCAACTCTTTATAGTCACAGGAATATGGAGGTTTGCAGTAGTAACAGAGGGACTATCTAGGAGAATCCTGGTAAGCTATACAATGTTAGCTTTGAGTGTGTTTTAGAGACAAAATACAAAAAGCTCAAGCTCTATAATTTGAATTTTATTGAAAACATTTGATCTAGTCAGAGACAAGATTAAGGCTTCAGCTCTTATGATTTCTAATCCACTGTGTTTCTGTCCAAGCTACTCAGTCTGAGCTGGTTGATGTTAAACAGTATTCTTCTGGCTGTTGGTCACTTATAGAGATTCACATATTTCAACTCTAAAGGAAAAAAGGAATAAAGTTGGACCAAATTTGAAAATATGCAGCAAGATATCAAAACATACAAGCTTTTTTAAAATAATAAAATTTCTATGATTCTGAAGGAAAGCTCACCAGTGAAATGTTGAAAGGATTGTGATTGTGTACTGCTATGCACTGACAGGTGCCATGAGAGTATGGCTGGTATTAGATTTTCAGGGTTGGTGATTAATTAAGGCAGAATGCAGACTTGATAAGTTAGAATTTATTGACTTGGGGCCTGCTGTCAATACGTGGGCTTTAGCACTAAGCAATCTCTTGAGAATGTGCAAAATCATGTATGAGGCTAGTGCAGAGGAACCTGGCAAAGAAGGGGTAATGACCAGTGAGGTGAAAATGCTGTAGTTGCCTAAAAAAGGGCAGAGAAAGAAATAAAGAAGCTGAAGAAATTAACATATGATGTGAAGTCAGAAGATTATGCAGAGGATTATGATTTACAGAGGGTCCTAAGGCCCACTGTAGCAGCAAATGGGTTGAATTCCATAGAAGACCAAAGAACTCTATTTAGGGGAACCAGAGTTTATTAAATTTAGACTGGTCACTGCTCATCCCCGACTTGCAGGTCAGGAATGTGAGCAGCTGGCCTTCCTTGTTTCTACCTTAAATATACCTTTGGTTTCTATGGTAACAGATTGGAATATTGCAGCCATTGACATAGGTGGCCACACATTGTTTTCTCTGTCCCACATAACTGGGTCAGGCTCCTGGTCATAAGCCCAACCACAATAATATATCCCCCTATAGACAACAATATATTTTCTTTATGGTTACAATGTTTATCTAGGGCCAGGGAAGGGATGAAACAAGGAAGGCAGGATCATAGCTGGTTATCTGAGCCTGAGTATTCTTTGTCTTTGGAAAAAAATTCCAGGGCAAAGTCAGGACGGCAAAGTTAACTTTTTACAACCCCTCTGAGATGTTTCTCAAGACACATTTTGAGGCTTGAACTAAGATAAAATTATTCTATCTTAAAAATTATATGCTAAGAGTTGCCATCCCCTACACCACCATATAATAAGATCATCAGCAGTGCATTGGAGTGAACAGAATGGGACTCATAAGTTCAGTGGTGGTTGTGTTCTGCATGCTGGGGAGTGTTTTCCATAGGATGATGAGGCCTCAAATTAATAGAGACCAGGTGATACTTCATAGTTTCTGGAGGTCAGGAGATCATCATTATAATAATGGCTGCAAACTGGCAAGGATGTTTTTAGAAAACTGAGATTTGCCCAGTAGAGATCTATAACCAACCACAATATGACTGATATCTACAATCAAATGGATGTAAGACTGCAATTGGAAAAGGCTGAGGGCCTCAGTAAAAAGTTGTTATCCCTGCCTTAGTTTCAGTAAGTTTTTGTATCTGGTCCATTATGTGACCAACTCTTAAAAAAGACCTGAAACACTGTATATGTACTAATATGATTCCTATATTCTTTCTGAAAAAAGACATATGTCATCGTACTAGTCATATTTTCCCATTACTGGGACAAAATATCCAACACTCACAATTTAAAAAGGGAGGGTTTATTTGACTCACAGTTTCAGTGGGTTCAGTCCATAGTTAGCCAGTTCCAAGGTAGGAGTTATGTACAGGAAGGGCCTGGTGGAAAATCTCCTTGAGTCAGGGCAACCAGGAGGTATAGAAAGAAAGGAGGAGCAAAGGATAACTGTGTATCCTATTAATTATACCTCCAGTGACCCACCTCTTCTGATCAGGCCCCAATACTGAAAATATGAGGCTTTTGGAGAACATTTTAGGTATGAAACATAACAGCCATACAAACATAACAGTTACTCAGGTGACTTGACAGGCAGGAAAGGGGAATGAATACACCATATATTTCAAGAGACTGGGCAGAAATCTGAGTTGATGTTAATATCTGAACCTGATAGCATCATTAGATAGAATGGTGGCTCACAAATGGGTCCCAGTGAAAATATGTTCACAAACGCTCCACTGTGTCCATGGATAAGCCCTAGAATTATTTTGCATTTCCCTATAACTAAAGTGTACTTTGGAATTGACATAGTTGGGAGTTTGAACAACCCTCCTTATAGGTTTATGAAAAAAGAATGGTCATGGTGGGAAAGGCCTTTGCAAGTCTCTGAAACTTTTTCTTTTAGCCCTGGGACATCAGATGGCCAAATTCTGGAACCGAGTTTGGTTCCTTTGGACAACCAGGTGATAATTCAGAAGACCTGGTGGATTTCACAGCTGAAAATGGAAGGGATAAATCCAATGCATCTTAGCTGAACCAAAGAGCATAAATAATGTATACCAGTATCCCACTCTTCATTCACACTTACAATCATATGTAAGTGTGAAAACCTTTTATATGCAGTTGAAATCCCCTGTTTTTATTATGTGGATGGGATGGCTTTGTATTTGTGTAAAAGCTGAAAAAAGTGGCAAGTAGAGGAAAGCCACATTTAGTGATGTGAATATGAAAATCCCCATGTAGACTTTGGTTCTTTGCTTTTCAGCTTCAGGCTTTCTGGAGATATTTCTCACAGATTACAGATGTTTAATGCAATGCAAACTCTCTGCTTCCTTGTGCCTCATGTCAGTGAGAAGCACTTGCTCTTGTGTGTTTACTCCTTGCACCTTGATTCTGAAACAGCATCCAAACAAAAAGCTGGTGGAATACGGGTCACCTCCTGCATTTCCTCTCTTTCAGTGGTTATACTACACTGCTCTGCCTGTTGTTACAATGCTGAGGCTATTTGTATCACAGAATTTTTCCAGTTTGATAACTATTATAGTGCAAAGGCCAGTCTCAAACCAGTTATTTCATTATCACCGGGAGTAGAGATCCTTGTGTACTTTGTTTTAAACTGCTTTTAATATAAAGACAAGTAGAGGATGCAAAATATTGACGGTGATTCTATCTTGAATTTAGACATAATTCACCATCCATTGTTATATCTAGTATATCCAAGATGATGCACTTACATTATGAGATAATAATTGTTTGCCCGCAAATACTTTTTAGACTTGTAGAGCAAGTATGGTCTCAACAGAAAAGTGTCACATTCTTAGATTTTGAAGGCTGGCATGGTCATAGAAGGGTAATATCAAAGTCTAATGACTTATAAGCTGGACCCTTTATGAATCAATGTTTTAAAGTAGCTATTAGAAAAGTGATTTGATAGAAGTAAAAAGTTTAGACTTCAAATGATTTTGGATGTCTCTTCTGGGCATTGTCTTCTCATTTTCCAGTTTTAAGCAGACAAATGGAGTTCTCCCTGATAGGGATGTTTTGAGTTGAGGAGATGTAACATCATGGTTGGGGGTCCATTAACTATTCTTGCTAGATTGTTTTCCTGCTTTGTACATCACATCTCCTGAGTCTTTGTCCTTGTTATTTGTTCCAAAGCATTCAACCTTGTGCTAGGTTCTATGCATGACAAATGCCCGTAATTTCACATGGATCTATTTTACTGAGGGTTGCTGTCCCTGAAAAGGGGAACTGAAATAGCTCAATTAACAATTATTTTGAACATTCATTTTTGGACCCAAGGATATTTGGTTAATTTTACAGTTGGCATTAGCGGGAGTCATTACTGAATGTCTCCCGCATAAATTATGGCATATTCAAAATGTGAACATTCTCATTTCAGCGGTAGCAACTCAAGTGGAAAACTGAAAATCCCCAAACAGAAAATTAGCAAACATTTGTTCTGTCACAGCTCAAGCATGTGGTGTTCTTTTCTGCCCCTGAACAAAATTATCTCGGCCTTCTAACCAATGCGTGCAGTTATTTTACAACATCCCAAGGGAAAAGCACCCTGTGGCTGCCAGTGAGCTGATTATTTAATCATGAAAGACAGGAGCTTAAATAAGAGAGATAAAAACGTCTTCAGTAAGAGTCACTGGGGACACTAGAATTTGGAGAGCTTTTTGCATAACTCCACCCCACTCGATATTTGGAGCATCACGGATGCTGGGATGATGTAGTGAAAGGGGGCACACACCAAAGCTGATGCTGCACAGGAAAGCTGCTTCCTTCTCAGTATTGCATATTTTACAAACGAGCTGATATTATTCAGTTTCATCCAAGAGTGTGGACCAAAAGAAACTTCTAAATGTCAGATCATTTTTGTTTTTGCTTGAAGTGCTTTATTTTTATCATACAATTTATAACATTTCCATTATAATATTATCCTCCTGCACCCTCATTTTTCTAGAAAAGCAAATAACTTTTAATCCTTTTGTACACCCTCTTTTACCCTCTGGGTATGGCTAATGGTTAACATACAGAGGAAGAAGAGAGCTAATACTTGTCCTTGATTTTAAAAATGATTTTTGAAGCACAAGGATGAGATAAATATTCAAGGAGACTGTGTGTGTGTGTGTGTGTGTGTGTCCTTAAACAGCTTTTTAAAAAAAATTTTTCCATTTTGTTTTTGTTTTCTGAGCATCAAAAACCAAAGTTTATCCAGACATGGTGGTGCATGCTTATAATCCTAGCACTTGGGAGGCTAGGGCAGGAGGATTGCAAGTTCAAGCCAAGCCTGGGCATCTTAGTAACAGCAAAATCCAATCTCAAAATAATTTAATTGGTAGATTAAAAGGGGCTGGGGATGTACCTTAGTGTGAAGGCCCAGAGATCAATTCCCCCTCCCCCCAAAAAGCCAATAGGAAATTTGGGAGCAACTGAATAGAAGTAAGAGTATTTTGCCTTGGAAGTCAGGTAAGGTATGGGGCTGGTTGTGGGGTGACACTCAGAAGATATGACTATGGCATGGGCCACTGTGAGTTCTTATTCCATGCTTACTGCCAGACTGTCTAGTTATGAGGGTGAAATTGATAAACCCTCAGGAAATTTTGGAGAGGAAAATAACCTGCACTCAGTCTTTGGGTGCAGCCCAGGAATACAAGCCAAGATTCACATTTTCTTTGTTCTGAGATAGTGGGTGAAGCCGCTATGGGAAAATTAACCAGTGATATCTAGGAAATAAGAAAGACCAAGACAGAACCTTGCCCATTCCTCACGGGGGATGGGGGAGCTTCCAAACATTCCCATTGGACAGGGTCAAGAAAGTAGCCAGGAGACGCTGACTGCCCCAAAGGACTCTGGATGGGACAGAGTCACAGTGGACTTTGGGGGAAGATCACGCAGCTTCAAGGATGACCAGGAATGCTCTATCTCTTTCCACCACTGCCTGTGGTATGTAAACCCAACTCCTACTCAGCCCTTAGAGGGCTGGGCATGCTGAACTGCCCAATGTCAAGCCTAAATTGACTGAATTTGCTGAGAATAGATGGAGTGCACCTGCAAATCACAAGATAAAATAGCTAGTACTAGGAAGAAAAATAGATATTTGAGGCAAAATCTAAGTGCGGTGGTAAGAAAAATATAAGAACACTGGATTTCTTAAATATTTGTATTTGTGGCCTTTGAAATTCACAATCATTTAAACTGGATTTAATATTCATATCAACATTCTGATTTATGGCTAAAATCAGCACATTCCTCTAAAAACCTTCCCCTGTTCTCTCTTTGCCCCAAGGCAGCAATGCATTTCTTTTCACTCTGAGATCCCCAAGGTTCTCTTTATTCTTACGTGGGGTGCTTATCATTTCTTATCTTTTGTAGTAGTTATACATATATGGTAAATGCATCATTTATGCATTATAAAACAGTTACTGTGGTTAAGTAAATGGTCAGTGGGAAACCCCAAGCTACACCTCACATTTCTTGGTTTCTAATATTCTGCTTTGTTAGTACCTTTCATAATCCTAGTGAACCACCTTACATGAATCCTGTATTTGAATCACCTTAGATTCTTTTATACAATACCAAATGCATTGACCAGCCTAGAACCACGTAAATCAGCTGCCCAGGCAAGCAATCCCTCCTTCTTTGTACTTCCCATCCTCCCTTCGTTTCCTTTCTTGAAGTCCATGCCTCTCTTTCTTCCTCCACTCTGCATCTTTGAGAAGCACCATCTTAAGCCACAGGGCCTCTACTTCAGCTGTTTTCCCTTTCTGTTCCAGTGATTGACATAGCCTGTAGCCTACTCAATGATACCCAGCAAATAATCCGGTACTGGGTCTCATTTGATTGAGAAGCTTCTGGGTAATTGATTTTCAGCTCTTTTGTTTCCTTACTGCTTGAGGTCACACAAAGCAGAGTCAGAACAATGCTTTTGTATAATGAATAAAAATATTGGATGAAGGCGTAATTAAGTTGCCAGCTCATAATGATTGTCTCCTGGGACGCCTCAGGTAGGTGTTACTATTTGTCTGCATTGACCCTAATAGATATAGCAGAAGACTCTATTTTCCCAATAGCTATCTGCAGTTGATAATTAATAAAATTAGTCATGATAGTCAATGCAGTTGTGGAATTTTTTTTTTCTGCTGACTATACTTTAGTGAACAGGTCAGGAACTAAATTACTGAGCAGGAATATCAGCAAGGCCAATGATCTACTTCTGAGTACACAGAAAGGAGGAAGTAGACTAGATGCTCTCTGCACACTGAGCCTTTTGTGCCTTTATTATGTCCTCTTTATAACTTCCAGAGTTGATATCCAAGTCTTTATGGGCTGTGCCCATGAGCTGAGGTGGGGATGTGAGTAGTCAAGGAAAAAAGGACCAAAGTAGACAAATAGGCAGTGCTTGGTGACAATCAACTTTTTCCCTCCTGTCCATAATATTTGAATTCCACCCTCTGTATCTTGGGAATCAATATGAAGCTCATTTTTTTAGCGCTTTGTTGACCATCTCTTTCTTGGACCCTAGAGCTTCGGTTTGCTTTTCTAGAAATCATGGATCAGGGTGTTGCTGCTTGATTTTAGGTCTGACCCTGTCTGCCTTACATATTGACGGTGTGCCCTTGAACAAGTTGTTTCCCAGTCCACCTGATGGATTGACAACCTGTTGTCAACTTGTAACACCCAGCTAAACTGAATCAGCATGGTGCTGGGTGTGGAGGGCCCACCTGAGGATTGTTGCCAACAACATAAAAGGGGAACTGGAGAGAGAGAGTGGGTGCTATTGGTTCTCCTGGAGAAGATTGTCATGTCTGCTTTCCTGATATGAACTTGGCTGTTCTCATCGTCAGAGAACCTCGGGACCTCCTTGTTGCTGAGGATGGCTGTGGTAGTTTTGCGGGGAGCTCTGGTTCTTGCCTTGAGTTTTGCTTCTTGGCTCCAGTGCAGATCCCTCAGGCTGCTGGCACAGATCTTTCATCCCCTTGGCACAGACTTTCTAGCTTTCACCACTGATCTTTGAGCCTTCCCAGCATAGATCTGTGAAACAGACTTGCATGACACATTGTGGTGAGCTCTAGGCCTCCAGCTGGATTTGTGGTGAGCATTGTTATGGGCTCTAGGTCTTCAGCTGGACTCATGCAGGACATTGCCATGGGATCCAGGCCCTCAGCTGGATTCTTTTGGTTTTTAGTGTGTAGACAGATTTCCTGCACTCTTTCGTACTTGACTCTTTAGGGGACTATTATAAAATAATCTTATAAATTATGTGTCCTGTATTAAATTGTTTCCTGATAAACCCTGACTAAACACACCTGTAAGTCTCAGGTGGCTTGGTCATCAAGTGGGATGGTAGCTGTGGATCTCTGCCAATTTTCCCCATGTGACCTAACTGACTCTGTCTTTTCCTTTGCCATGGGAACAAAGCCTCATTTTCTTGGACTGAATCAGATGATGGCTGCAGACTATTTAGAAGTGGATGATGTTAAATTTGTCTATGAAGCTTGTTTTCTTTCTTAGAATCCTTTTAGTGCTGGGCTTTGCTTGCTATGCACTCGCATGTTATTTTCACATAAGTACAGACTTTTTATGTTAAAATCATCTACATTTTGTGCAAAAAAAGATCCAAACTCCACTTGTGGTTTTTACCATTTCTGCCAACTTGTTCTACTTCTAAACTTCTAAACTTCTGACCACTGATGCTGCCTGTGACACCGAATTCAGATGGTGTGGAGTAATGCTGCCGTTCTCCATGTTTGCCGTGCACAGCGATAAGTAATTATTATTTGTTAGCAGCCTGATATTCGACAGTATTTTCCAAAATGGTCACATTCTATTCTTTCTTGTCTTCAAGAAAATCTTTTGGGAAACAACTATATGGATAGACACTGTGGTTTGAAACTTTATAGGATAAGAGACAACGCATTTGAATTATGCACCACATAGCAGGAGGCTTCGTAAAACAGCATATATGCAGGTGATTATTAAACACAAAGATTTATTCAGTGACTGTTCTGCGCTGGGGAGTTCATAGATATTGAGGATAAATGGATGAGTATGGTCCCTACTTGTAAGGTGTCAGAGTCCAATTTACTTCATTGACTTAAAGACTTCCTTTGGTTACAAACCTGTCTGTTGGGACAGCCTCCTCATGGCTTAGAACAGAGTAAAGTGCAGGCAGCCTGTCCTAAAGCCGAGTTAGACACTTATCTGAGTTAGACTCTTGCTGAAGTTCCACACACCTTTTTTTTTGTCCAGGAGACCCATATCCTGTACTGCTTATAGAGCTTTTCACATACACAATACAGCAATGTGTCTTAACCGAGGCTACAAAATTACCTTTTTCTAGTATTTCCTATTTAAAACTCCTACACTGACATTAGTACTTTATCTAAGTAATGAGAAAATCATTTCCATGAGTAAATTAATCTATAAACTATGACTAAAGGAGCAAGAAGGAATTGACTGATTTGTATATTTATTTTTGTTCTTACCAGGTTATTCAGTAATCATTTATTGATTCTGACAGAGTAAGGACACAACATAAGGACAATATAATAGTAGTCCTGTTTTCAAGGAATTGTATACTTCAAATTTTGAAAAACGTTTAGGGCAAGCCAGAGAAAAAAATAAATATTTCTCATTTTACTACTTCCTCCTCACCTTAAGTCAAGTCATCTCTTGGTATTCTAATCATGGTAGCTTTGTGAAAGAAAAACAAAACAAAACAAGTTGCATATTTTTGTGCCTGATCTAGCAGCATGACCTTAAGTTTCTAAGGGATGTAAAAATAAGCCTTATAGATATGTAAATTTACCCAAATATACATATAAAAGACATCCACTTATTTCTATCCCTTAAAAATCTCTGGATTTTTTTTTAAAATGTCAAATATGACTTATTTAGGTTTGCATGCAATTCTAAATAACCTATCTTAACTGAAGAGACTAAAATTTCAGGTAGAAAGGAAAGGAAATATATGAGTCATTAAATTAGGCAATGTTGGGAGTAGAAGAAATTTTAAGGGAAGTTTTCTGACTAAGGGCACATGACTTGGATTCACACAGGATGATGAAAGCCCACTCCATCCTAAATTGACATGTCATCTCAGACACAGAGGCACACCCAGGTCATTCACTGTTGCTGAACTTCATACTTGTAGATGCTGTTATACCTGGGTCAAAGGCCTGTCATGAGTCTCAGCTGTAAAAATGTAAAGCATTTAGTGCAATGCTTAGCATGTGGAGTGTGCCAGTGACCGCTCATGCTCCTAATTTAAGAGTGAGGAGACTGAGAGCAAGAGAGGCTATTTACTTATCTGAAAACAGCAGACTGGTAGTGTGAAATCCTATGCTTCTTCCATTCCATGTTGATATGTGCTAAGGCAGCTTCATCACATATATTTGTTAAAATAAATTTTATTGTGTATATTTAAAGCATATAAGAATATGCCATGAGATAAATGTAATTATAAGAGGTGAAGCAAATGACTATATCTATCATATCACATAGAAATCCATTTTGTGTGTGTGTGTGACAAGAGCAACTGTGATCTATTCATTTAATAAAAGTTCACAACATAGTAAAGTAGCTGTCCAGGCTCATCTTATGTTCCTGGTACTTTGTATTCTTTTACCTGCATGTCCTAGCCTCCCCAGCTCTTGGTTACCACTATTCTAGTCTCTGTCTTTTTATATTTCACTCTCATTTTAAAAATTCCACATATAAATAAAATTGTGCATTTTTTTTTGTATGTCTGGCTTTTTTCAAGCGTTAAATATTCTCCAGGTTCATCTGTCTCATGGCAAGTGGAGGGATTTCCCCTATTAGGGTCAAATAATATTCTGTAGTATATGCATTTAACTACAGTTTCTTTATCCATTTGTCAGTGGACACTTAGGTTTCTATCTCTCAGCTAATAATCCTGCAATGAACATGGGAGTGCAGTTTAATTTTTGTGAGGAAATGATTTCATTCCTTTTAGATATACACTCAGAAAGGGAATTGCTGGGTTACGTGGTAGTTCTAGTTTTTAAATTTGTTTAGGAACCTCTGTATTGTCTTACACAGTAACTATATCAGTCTATATTTTTTTTCAACCATGTAGGAAGAATTCCTTTTCTCTACATTCTTGCCAACATCTGACTTTATGGTAAAGGCTCTTCCAGTAGTTATGAGGTAATATCACTCAGTGGTTTTGATTTGCATTTCCCTGATGATCAATGCTTCTCATGTACTTGTTGGTCATTTTCCTGTACTTCTTGCCATGGAGTTCTATGACTCCTTCATACATTTTGGATACTTACCTTTTATCAGACATATAGTTTGAAAAACACTTTGCCCAATCTGGGGGTTGCTTTTTTCCTTTTGTTTTTGTCTGTTTTGCTGCTCGTAAGCTTTGTAGTTTGATACAATCCCAGTGCTTGTAGTCTGAGCTTTAGATGTGAAATAAAAAATACTATTGCCAAGGCCAATGTCAAAGATCTTCCATCCCGTGTTTCTTTTAGGAGTTTTATGTTTTTAAGCATTATGCTCTTTGATTCACTCTGAGCTGATTTCTGTAGCAGGTAAGGAGTCCAGTTTTATTCTTTGCAGATATAAATGTAGGTTACCCAGCATTTATTGTGGAAATTTCCTATTGTGTTTTCTTGGTGCCCTTGGCAATTTTAATTCACCATTATATATTTATTTCTAGGCTCTTTCTTTTACTGCTCTGTGTGTGTGTGTGTGTGTGTGTGTGTGTGTGTGTGTGATTTTAAGTTCATATCATGTTAGTACCATGGTTTTTGAACTGAGTGCTTCCTCTGGGGTTTCAAGCTTACACAAAGATCCTTGGAAAGTTTAAGCCTCTCTTGAACCTGGTAGAGTTACCTTAATGGTTGTGTATCTGGTTATTTACGTGTGTACATCAGTGTGTCTGTGTCTTTGTTCGCAAATATCCACAACTCTGGATTTGCCTCTTCAGTCCCTCCTAGTATAAGGCCGGAGTCCTTTTGCTTTGCAGGGGCATTTTAAATAAAAGCCTTCTTCTGTTCAAGGAAAAAAGCAAGAAAGCAGACAAACAAATGGAGACCTGGCATTTTTGTAGTAATTTGAATTCATAGGCTTGAGAAATACTTTCAGGATGTGTCTTATAGAAGGACATCAGGATCTAAGAGCTCTGTAGTTATAGCACATACCTGGAGCATTTTCCTGTGGACCAGTGGTTCCCCCACTGGACTGCAGAACAGAGTCACAAGGAAGGGATTGCTGAGGGACAGAGCAATAGGCCCCATTGCACAATTTTCCAGTTTGGCAGGTCTGCAGCTGGATCTTTGGCTTTTCATACTGAGTAAATTTGCAATAGTGCTGATGCTACATGACTAGTGCACACACTTTCAGAATACTTGCTTGGATCCTCACCAAGGAGTACATCCCAACCAAAAGAATAATGCCAGGAGAGCCCTGTGGATTTAATGTTTGTAGAATGAGTTTAACAATCCAAAAGGTGCCACTGAAGAAGAGAAATAACTTCTGTGTAGATGGCATAAGGTATCAGAATAAATCACGTGATGATCTACTCTGCAATGAGTTTCACTCTTACTTAAAGATTCAGAATTATTTATCAAATACTGGAAACTCAAATCTCATTCTCAAAGGAGAGGATTTTCTCCAGACAGATCAAAAGAACATGAACTGTGGCTTTCTGGGCTCAAATTGTGGTCTGCCATTTATTATTTTTTTTTCAGAGCCAAACTATGCTTATGTAAAAGATGGGCATATTAATACCAGCTCTTAAATGGCTACTGTGAGGGGTTACTGTAGTGCTTGGCTGAAAGTAGGAACTGAATAAAAATAGATATTCATGTCATTGTTCAACAAAGTGGTTTCTTTCTTTGCTGTCACTTGTTTTCAGAGTGCTGATGAGAGGAAGTGAACTCATATTTGTCTCCAGGATAAACCCCAAATATCTTCCCTTTTAGTCTAATATTGTAGCTAAAATTGACAAGATTCAATTTCAAAATCTACATTGATTTAATGTCAAACTAAGTCATTCCATTCAGTGTCCCTGTATTGTAGATGAATAGGTCTGAAAGAGAATTCTTCTACTGGGAAAAAATGTTTACAATCATGTAAAGTAATGCAAACCACACTTCAGGTAGCAAATTGCTCACATTTTGGGGGATACACAAATTGAAACAAATAAAATAAACCAAAACAGTGATGGGGAATTAGAAAATCTGATAAAAGTCATTTACTTATAGGATTATATTCCAATTTTTTTAATATATATGGGATTTTTCAACAGTACTTTTGCCCATATTTTGTTGTCTAATGTCATTTTAATGCCTACTACTCATATCAGAGGCAACTGCCCAATTCACTGATTCACTAATTTGCCATTTACAACAGAATGTCCTGAATTGATGGTAAATGTGTATAGAGAACTGTCTTAATTGGTAAATATTACCATGACTTAAATGGTCTGTCCTGTCTTTGATTTCTAAGACTTTATTATTCTTGGATTGGTGTCAGGGTCAGTGCCAAGGAATGACACTGAAGTCAATTTCTTATTCCTAATTAGGTAGCCCCTTGTGGGTGATTCTAACTTCATTGGCTAATTGATTCTACTTGACAGCCAGACAGTGTGACTGAACTCTCAAGGAAGTTATCTGTGGACTGAGAAAAGTCACAGTGGTAGTCAGGGCACAAGAGTTGAAAAATATAACAATAATTGTGCCCTTCTAATTAGCCTGTGGAGAGAGCTAAAGACAGCATATGCCCGTTCCCTGCTTATACCATGCCAAAGACAAGTAAGTTGTAAGTGAGTAAAGAAATAAAACTAAATTTTGAGGGATACACGATTGACCATTTGAGAAGCTTCCATAGTGGCTGGTGGCATGAGAAGGATTCAATAGCCCAACAAACCATCTGATCTTTGCCTTCTTTTTTTTTTTTTTTTTCTGGTACTGGGAATCGAACTCATGACCTTGCACTTGCCAGGCAGGCTCTGTGCTGCTGAGCTAAATCCCCAGCCCCATCATCTTTGCCTTCTTAACAGGAGTAGGGCTCATCAATAAAAATACCACGTCAATGTTACTTGGTGCACAAGCAAATCCCATTTAAATGACACAAAATATATGAAGTTATGTATAGTGTTTGCAGGTGCATTGCAGAATTTTGGAAGGCTTCAAAAGCAGTGTTGATTTTTTTCCATTAGGTGCTTTGAATTCTGGTCCTTTGGGCTCTGAGGCAAAATAAAGGCTTATTGTTGGTCTCAATCACTTTCTCTTTGCTGGGACAGAATACCTGACAACTGCAGCCTGCAGGAGCAGAGATCTGTTTTGGCTCACGGTTTCAGTCCATGGTCCACTGACTCGAAGGGAGAAACAGGATGGCTGAGGGGCCTGGTGGAGGAAAAGGTGATCAACCCATGGCAGACAGAGAAAGGAAGAGCCAGAGCAAGAATTCACCCCTCCAGTTCAGGGTTCCAGGCAGGGCCCGCCTCCTAACAGCCCATTCATCTGGGTAAATCCACTGAGGAGTGCAGCAACAGTGATCCAAGCACCTTCCACACACGTGGACCTTTTGGGGACATTTTAGATCTCACCCATAATGCTGTTTATTGTTCTCTTTCACTTTTCAACTCTCTGTCTCTCTCTCTCCCTCTCTCTCCATCTCTCTCTCTATCTCTCTCCATCTCCTTTTCTCTCTCTCTCTTTCTGTCCCTTTCCATCCTTCTCTGTATTTCCCCCTCCCAACCCCTCTATTTCCTATGTGCTTCCATTCCTGTCAGTAAAAGCTATGGTCTGAAATGGTCATCATGATTATTGCTCAGTCATATATTAGAAGAGATTAACTTCTGTCTTTCTCTTGAAGTCTCATGTGGACTTCTAGTGTCTCATTTGTTTTGAAATGATCACTTATTGCTTTAAAACCAAGCAAGAACAACATGAAGGCCTCCATCATTTAATTCACAAAATTATGCTATACAAAGAGGACATGAATCTCTGTGTGTTTCAGTGTTTATTAGAATTAGGTAATTTGCCTGAGATCTTATTTGGTAAAACTAGGACTCAAATCTTTGTTTTCTGACTCATTCCTCCATGACAAATGGGCGTAATTGTAATAAAGACAACAAAAGCTTAAGTGTTTCAATGTCTATTCTCTTTCGGGACCCAGCGGCCACAGCACCATCAGTGATATTTTCCTCCAGTGACTCGCTGAGCTCAGTTCACTTGTGTGTGAGAGAAAGCCTGGGGCAGAAAGTGCTAGGAGACAGGCCATCAGGAATCACAGGGACTGTGAACGTTCTGACCTTCTCTTACCCATCTTATACACAGGGTTATCTTTATCATTTAAAGCTAGATTTCTCTGAGTATGTTCACAGGGACCAAGCAACTTATTAGAATTCAGTCCTTATTGTCTGCAGAAAGACAATTTACATGTAGCACCAGCTCAGACATGCTCTTTCTAATTCATGTGAAGGGCACTGAAGGAGAGCAGCAGAGTTTAATATTCACCTGCGGTTTCACTGGTTTCCATGAAGGTGGCCTTCTGGGCTCATTTGGGCTTGGCTATTTCCCAGGAGGATTTACCTGTGTTCTTATGCGGCTGAAGTGAAGGTGAGCCCAAGAACCAGAATTGGATTTCTGCTGGGAATGCAGCTGATCAGGAAGGAATGACCAATACTGAGGCTAAGTGCTAGCACTCCAGCTCAAGAGGATGTGACTGTCATTGCTAATTGATTTCTTGGCTGAGTTTGCATGTGGTCTCAGCACCTTGTCACCTCCCTTTAGGAAGTTACAATAAATTGACCATGCTCCTTGCTCAACAAGTCGATACCTATTCACCACTCCTGCAAACAGAATGGACAAGGAGTGGGGACAGTCCTTAGGAGAGAGAATCTTTGTTCATGCTTACAACGCCACCTCCACCAGATCCCATTTCATGCTATTTCAAGTTTACAACAATCAATATCTTTGGCAGGACTCCAGTGTCTTTGGAATCTTTAGCTCATCTCATGAGAAAGTGGATATAACACATCATTTCAACCACCATCTGCTTAGAAGGGAGCCTGAAGAGCAGTATGTTGACCTCTGTCTACTTTAAAAGTTTCTTTTTTATGATGTATCATCTATTACCCCCTAAAACATGTGTTACTGTTGCGCTGTGTCTGCCCACCACGTAGAAGAGTATGTAGATTCAAAAAACTTTTTGAAGCCATATACAGAGTTATGCATTGATCCCTATGAAATTTTCTTAGAAGATTTATTAATCCATTGCTCAAAGTTTGACAGCCATTTGGTGGAGAATTCTGTTGTAAAACATGTTTTTTTTTCTCTCTCAAAGCTTGTCTTGTCCACAAGTGTGATGAACAATGTCTTCTGTCTTCATCCACAAACAACCTGCAGTATTTAGTGTCTATATATCTCTGTATAAGGGCAGAGTGCAACAGGCCCTTCTCCTCTGATTAATTTCCAAATATTCTGCAGTTCAAAGCTACCTTTCACTGGTAAGACTTTCTTAACTCCCAGATCTGCTGGTTTACCTGGATATATAAACTTTATAGGTCAGGTGACTTGTGCTGGTTGAAAGGTCAAGCTTAAATACTCTCCAAAGTCTCAAGGATGACATCCTGTGTTCTTTGCAAACCCCCTCAGCTACATTTTAATCATCTCTGTTTAGTTCAAGGTGTCACTGTGGCATGTCAACTAATTTTCCATTCAAATTACTATCAGAAAAGTACAACCATTCTGATTTTAAGAAGGAAAGCACAATACCTCAAACCCCTGTTATAAACATCAAGATTCTTTACTGGTTAAATCTAAAGCAAGTTAAATAATAACAGACAAGAGAATTGCTTGTATTTGGAAATTACTTGCCATTGATGGCAAATTGAATCCAATTTTTTTCCACCTTCCTTCTTGCTTTCCTGGTAAATATACACATACACACATAGACAGACACGTATACGATCATCTCAGTTACTTAATTAAGATAGAAGTGATCAGTATTTTCCTTGTCAGAGGATATATCAAACATCAGTAAAGATGCAGGAAGCAAATAGCATGTTGAACCTCAGAGAACAGGCTGGAAAAGAATAATTTTTTTGCAGTCGGGTTTGTGCTGCTAACATTACACTAAATCACACTAACTCCATTCATTTGTTAGGAATGGATCAGAACATCTTTTGGAGTATATATATATGTTTTTTTCTTATTTGCCTTTCAGAAGTTTGGGTCAAGAAAAAGAGAATTTCCTGCTCAGGTATAAATACCTTGTCTGTACTTGGACCACAGGCAGAGGGAAGCAGGGGGAATGATGTGCAAACACTACTTAAAGGTGCAGGGTGGGAGAACAAAGATCTTTCCCCCTTTCATTTTTGGAAAGCCACAATCAATAACTCACTTGTAACTGCACCAAGGGGCATAGGAGCAGAAAATCCAATACAAATGCATTAAACCCTTTTAAATGCAAGTGCAAAGTACAAAGGCAGATGCATTCTTGATGTTGAATTCTATGCATTAGAAAGATGATTTTCAAATCTCCTGAGCAGAATGAATTGTAGGATAGAAGGAATTTGTGTCTGATTGAGAGTGTCCTATATCTTCCCAGAATTTTATGTTGCTTTTTTTTTTTTAAATTGGTCGTATTTTTGTATTATTGCTTTGGAAGTTCTAGGGACCTTTGACACAGATGCATAGATCTTAGAAGTCAACTGGACTACTACGTGTCATTTGTAAAGTGAGGGTATAATGTCAGTTAATGGCAAAGCAAAGTTCTGTTGAGCTTTTGTCCAGATTCAGTCTCAGGGCAAATCCTTGTCCATCTTACAATGTTTTTGTGAGGGTGTGAGCTTGTGCCCCGGCTGCCTGCCTACTTTATAATTAGAGAGGAGCCCCAGAAGCCTACTTAACCTGTCCTATAGGACATGGTAACTCTCACAGGCTCAAACCTTTGGGCTCAATTCTATTTTGAATCAAGCAGTTTTAAAAGACAGTGCTTCCATTGTTTATGACAGTTTATAAAAGAAAAACAAAAAATAAAGCAAGAAAGCAGAACAGTACATAGATACAGTGAATGAGCCTTTTACTTTATGATGTGAATGGTGCTTTTAAAAGCTTAGACAAATTCATTTCCTGTGAACAATAACACGCTTTTTCCTTTTGGCATTTATACTAGTCTCGTGTCTCTTTCCTTGCAGTCATATAGATTGGTTTTTAGTCTGTGATCCATGTCATACAAGTAAATGAGATCACTTGACACCCATAAAATTAACAAATGACTATCTTCAAAAAAAGGTGAATTTTTCAGTGATCCACTACATTTAACTCCTTTCTCTGTCCCCTATCACTCTTATTCTTTGTTAGATTCTCTGATATCCAATGTTCATGTCCTTATGTAATAAGATACTGTTCTTCTTTGGCTTCATTTGGGAATCAAATCTGTACATTTAGCCTGAGCAACTACACTAACAGACCAACTAAAATATCCTGCTTATTTTCCTACTGCATTTTCCGTTGTCAACACCATGCTTGGTCTATGGCAGGCAATCAAGAAAAGTGGACCAGAAGAACAAAACGGAAGATATCCACAAACCAAAAGAAAACACAAACCACAAGAGACCCACTGCCACCTAATCTATGAGATGAGATTCCTGAGATAGAAGCAGAGGCTGCTAAGAGCTGACTCCCTGCTCCGCTGACTGCTCGCTTCATGGGCAGAGAGTGGTGCAGATCAGTAATCGTCAAACTTTGTTGCTGAAGCATTCATATCACCTACCCTGCTCCCTTGTGGACTTTAGTGCTGTGAAACAAAGTTCCTCACACCAGGGAACTGCCTTACTCCCTCTGAAGCTAGAATCGAAAAGAAGAAAAGGCTTAACCTGAGTCTGGCAGAACCCCTTCTGAAGCACACACACCTCTGTGACATCCTCATTTGTTATTTGAAGTAAAAGCATTACCCCGGTGAACCCAGTACTGGGAGTCCCTGAGAAATCGCTCTGTGCCAAACTTCCTGTTAGGGTCTCAAGGTTTCCAAGGCACAATCTCAGCAGAGCTTTCTGAAGACACAGTCATGTCCTCCATCTGAGGGAGAAAAATGATGCCAGTGCTTCCTGACATGCCCGTCAGCCATCCATATTTCTGTAATCCAAATCTTGCTAGTGTGTCTCTTCCTCATATAAAGGGAAATATACAGAATTCAGTCCTTCTGGAGTGACTTTCAGAGCTTGGGGGCTGACAAGGCACAGCAAAATTCTGGTTTCTCTCTTGCAACTTTGGAACTTTTTATGCCTACATAAAATTTCTTTGTAAATTTTCTCCTGGCAGTTTTCACACCAACAAAGTCATTTTTATAGGAAAATGAGTAAAATTCTTGTGCATAGTTACCTTTTAAATGTCAAGGTTTGAAAAATATCAAGGATAAACAAGTAGTTTGAGGGAAGGAGAAATTTATGAAACTTACAAAGTGCCCAGAATGTTGAAAGGGCTTTATTGTGAGTTAGGATTTTGCGTTCCTAAGTCCTGTTTTTGAGAGTCTGGCTTTGGCTGTAAGAGAATCCTGTCATTGAAAAACAGGTTGAGACGTGTGATGTTTACCAAAATTCATTTTATCTATACCTTTAGGATCACAAACAGATAATAATCTTTCATATTTGGGAATAGAGACATATTTAATTCCTACTAATTCCTGTTTATGCTCATCTCTACATTGGCATGACTACATACACACACACACACACACACACACACACACACACACACACACAGAGCACCTATCCCTTCCAAGCAAATGTTTAGAGAAAAACATGACCTTGAAAATAAATAGAAAGGAAAAAGTATAAATTGTAAATGCAACATTAAATCTAGATACAAACAATACCAGGCAATAGACAATATTCTTCAGAATGTGTTACTGTCAGTTAATTATCTTCTGTGATCACTCATTTCACAACTGGAAAAAAACCAGCAGCAGCATCACACAGTTGAACAAATATAATGAAAACTCTTCAAAGAGAATCCTTCCTTGGATCTATGACCCACAAGCAGCTGCTATCCTTATTTAGTAATTCTAAACATACTATTTAGTGTTTATTAAATGCCAGTAATAGGATACTCTGAAACTAGTGTTTTTACCAAGTTCTTTTCCTTTGAAGTTGCTGGTAAAGAGCAAAAAAAGGGGAAAAAGCAAACAGCAAATGGGAAATACCTCAGGGAGAAGGCTACAAGAGTTTTGCAAGGTTCAATAACACACCACAGAGTACAGTTGATTCTGGTTATGTTGGAATGTCTTGAGGAGGAAGACCTTGATGAGAAGGATACATTTCTAGAAATAATGAGTCTTACGTCTGTATGATGAAGTGAAAACATTCCTAAAGTCAGACACACCAGAGATTGGAATGCATTGACTTACAGTTCCTAGGGCTCCAGGAGAGCAGAGTAATCTAAATTCTTGGTACTGATATTGAATAAAAGTTTTGAGAGACTTTTATTTACCACTTATCTTGACATAGATACAAGGGCTTGTTTCTCAGCTCCTTACAACATTGGCTCTGCCCATGAATACTTCATGCTTGTGCCTGGCATGACACAATAAGAGTAGCTGGTTTTGTGCTGTGAACTAATAAACACGTCTTAGATTCATGTGCTTTTCCCAACTTAGAAGCGTGTCTCTTCAATCTTGAGGTATGGAAAAACTAGCCTTTTCTAACACTTCATTGTAAGGATACCTACGTTACCATCTGTCATTGCCCGTATGTCCTGCTATTCTCATCCCCACAGATTCTCCTCACCTAATAATTCCTGCATAAAAATTCTGTTTTATCTACTTTTAGATGTGAGATATTTTCATTTCAGATGCCCATTTTGGGATTGGGTGTTTAAATTCTGGAAGTCTGAGTTTTTTCAATTCTTTGTATGTTCTAGATATTAGTTCTTTGTCTGAGGAACAACTGACTGAGATTTTTTCCCACTCTATGGAACAGACACTTCTCAGAAGTACCAACAGCAATGTTCAACATCACTGGTCATTTGAGAAATGCAAATTAAAACACTGAGATTCCATCTCACTCCAGAAAGAATGATTATCATGAAGAAATCAACCAATAATAAATGCTGGAGGGGCTGTGCAGAAAAAGGAACCCTTCTTCACTGTTAGTGGAAACATAGACTGGTGCATCCACTGTGGAAATAAGTACAGAGATTCTTCAGAAAGCTAGGATTAGAGGCCCCATTTGAACCAGCTTTTCCCTTTCTAGATATCTTCCCAGAAGAATTAAAAACATTGTACCACGGTGATACATGTGTACCCATGTTTATAGCAGCATGGTTTGCAATAGCTAAATCCTGCAAACAACTCAAATGCCCATCAACTGATGAATTGTTAAAAAAGATGTAGTTTTCTTATACAATGGAGTACTACTTGGCCATAAAGAAGAATAAACTTGAGGCATTCATAGCTAAATGGATGCACCTGAGACCATACTCTTAAGTGAAATAAATTGGACACATATGTATAAATGTTGCATTCACTCTTGTGTGAGAAACTGACAGTGTAAATAAGAACTAAAATGTATAGTAGATATTGTGAAATAGGAAGCAATTGTTCAAAAGAAAAGGGGGGCTGGAGGGGTCGAAGGGAAAAGAAAACAATGGGAAAAACAGGATAAAATAGAAATAAAACTGTAAATAAGGAGGGGAAGAGGAATTGAAGAGAGGTAAAGGGAATGGTAAACAAAAGAGGAAATAAGATATATCGTGTACAGGTACACATCCCCTATGATGAATGTGATCCCTATCTATCTATCTATATCTATCTATCTATCTATCTATCTATCTATCTATCTATCTATCATCTATCTGTCTATCATCTATGTATCTACATATCTATCTATCATCTATCTTTATCTCTCTATCATCTATCATCTATCTATCTATCTATCTATCTAGCTATCATCTCTCCAATAAACAATTTAAAAAATGTGAGATCTCAATTAAATTCTCCAAAACTGGGGCTGGAGATTTAGCTCAGTGGCAGAGCACCTGCCTAGCAAGCACGATGTCGTGAAATCTATTCCCAGTACCGGAAAACAAAAACAAAAACAAAAACAAAAACAAATCTCCAAAATTCTGCTGTCTCATTAGGGATATGGGTAGAACAATACCGGCCTCATCAGACAGTTGTGAGTACGAAAATATCAGTGTATTTGGCAGCAAGGAGTTATATAATAAATGCTCTTCTTCCCTTCTGTCTCACCATCCTCTGCCCCTGAATTATGTCATATGGAGACCAGAAGGCTTGTAAGAGAAAAGCACCTGAAACTCTCTTGTTGGTGAACCCCAGGAAGACCTCTTTTGAGAATGTAGCATAACTTAAGAACATAGATATTCTTTAAAATTAGATACTGACTCTTTATTAAAATTGCTTTTGCCAGCTATGCACAGAATAGTACAGTGGCCTCTATGAAGAAGGTTGGCTTGCATTTTTTTAAGTAACTTACAATCTGGGAGGGAAAGGAAGACAGCAATTTCTGTGCTGTGCTATAATAGAAAATAAATTATAAGCATAGTATTGCACTAAAGAATCCACAGAAAGCTGCTGAAATTAATGAATGCAACCAAAGTTTCAGAATCCAAAACCCTTGTAAAATGTTTCATTACTACATAGTAACAAGGAACAATCTGAAAAAGAACTTTAAAAAATAAGTTCATTTAAAATAACATGAAAAACACTTAGGAATAAATTTAATCAAGGAAGTAAATGGCTTGCACATTGACAATTATAAAACATTAGTGAACAAAATTAAAGAAGAAAGAAGTACATTGAAAGACATTCCATTTTCATGAATTGGAAGGCTTCACATAGTTAAGATGTAATTTTACCCAAGGAGCTGTATAGATATCATGCATTTCCTGGGAATTCTAATGTCGTTTTTTAAATAGAAATAGATAAATCTGTCTAAATCCAAATGGAATCTCAAGAGACTTGAGTAGTCAAAGCAATTTTATAAAAGAAATTGCAAACTTACTATAAGGCTCAAAATAGTGTAGATCTGGTACAAAGAAATATAGATAGTCTCAATAGAAGCAAAAGCACAAAACAAAGCCATCACATGGGTGGTTGTTATGGTTTATGTCTGTGTGTCCCCTCCAAAGCCTCATGCGACCACAGGGCAGGCTATTAGAGTTGAATGATTGTGGGTGTGAGAGCTACACCCGCCCGGGGGTGGATAGTTTGCATATGTAAGGGAGAGGAAAAGAGTGCTTGAGGCATTCCTCCGCCATTCGCCCTGGTGTGCTTGAGGCTTAGCTGTGTTCTGCCGCCCTGAGCTAGCTCTCTGCCATGTGCCACTCTGCCTTATAATCCGCCAAGTACAGATTGAAACTTCCACAAACTAAGCGAAATAAACCTTTCCTTCCTTAATTTTGGGCGTCAGATATTTTGTCCCAGCAACGAGAAAAAAGTAACCAAGACAGTGGTCAAATGATTCTCAACAAATATGCTGATATCATTGAATAAGGAAAGGGTAGCCTTCCAAAAATGGTGCTCAGAAAACCCAATGTCCACATACAAAGAATGAAGTTCAGTTCTCCACTTAATGCCATATACAGAAAATAAAACCCTTGAAGTTATAATAATACAACCATAAAACTAGTAAGATAAAACATACAGGAAAATCTTCATGACATTGGATTTGGCAATGGCTCCTTGGATGTGAAACGAAAAGCAGTTAGGACAGATGAAAAAATAGGTCAACTGGAGTTCATCAAAACTGACATTTTGTGCAACAAAAGACAACACTACCAGAAGGAGAAGGTGATCTGAAGAATGGGATAAAATTTTAAAAGTCATAAATCTTATAAAATGTCAAATTCAAAATGTCTAAAAAATACAACTCAACAGCAACAACTAAGCAGGTAGTTCAGTTAAGAAACTGGCAAAGGATTTGAATGCACAAATTTTTCCTGA
Source organism: Chinchilla lanigera (assembly GCF_000276665.1). Taxonomy (NCBI): domain Eukaryota; kingdom Metazoa; phylum Chordata; class Mammalia; order Rodentia; family Chinchillidae; genus Chinchilla; species Chinchilla lanigera. Next base: position 4,580,188 of record NW_004955422.1, read on the forward strand.
TATGGTGCACAGCTAACCAACAAGCACACGCTGTCAACCAGTGTTACCAGTCATTAGGGAATGCAGGGTACATATGTAAAGAGCTCCATTTTCTATCCATCAGGAGAGCCATTAGATAAAACAAACAAGACAAAGAATAAAAAATGCTGAAGAATTCATAGAAAAGTAAAAAATTTGAGCATAGTTGACAGAAGTGTAAAATGGTGCAGCTGCTATGAAAATCAGTACAGTAGTTTCTGAAAATATTAAACTTAATATTAACCTGCAATTTAAAATTCAAGTTCTGGGTATGTATCTAAAAGAATAAATATTAGAGATTCAAACAGAAATTTGCATGCCCATATTTAGAGCAGCACTACTCACAAGAACAAAATGCCCACTGACACATAAATAGATAAATAAAATGTGGTACATACAAACCATGGGATATTATTCAGCCTTAAGATGAAATGGAATGCTGACAAATGCGACAACATAGACAAACCTTGACAACATTATGCTAAATGAAATAAGATAGAAACAAAGGACAAATACCACACAATTCTACCAGATGAGTTACCTAATGTAGTCAAATTCATAGAGACAGAAAGTGTCTTCAGGGAACAGACGGGGAAGGGGATGTTTTGTATACTGAGTGCAGAGTTTAAAATGAGGATGATGAAAAATTCTGGAGACAGATGGTGCTGATGGTAGAGGTATTGGTGGGACAGAATTTTTAAAAGATGCCTGGGGGTTTTTTATCAGTGTAATCAGAATCTGGAACTTCAATCTCGGTGTAATTGTTCAATGGCTTATTTAAGGTAAGGTAAGATCCAGTCACACCTATTCTTATATTGAATAAATATTTACTAACCATCAGTGAGTACCAAGTACTAAGGACCAAGACATTACATGAGGCATTGGAGATTCTATAGGAAACAGAACAACCCCAAAGCTCTACTTTATAACTGGCATTCTACTGCATGGTAGCCCACTAAAGTAAGCTCCAGGATATGGGACTAAATGGAAGATGACTTTGATAGCTAGTGTAAAGAATTTAAACTGTAGAGAAACACTAGGACCTTATTTGTGGCTAAATACAAAATAGAAATTAGCCAGATAAGAAAAGATTAGAAGGAGAACTGTTAGGAAACAACCAAATAGGCAATGATGAAGGCCTGCACTAAGTGAAGAGTAGTGGAGAACGCTTGAATTTGATAATCAAAATGACTGATCTGAAAACAACAACATGCCATATAAGAACCATTGTTGAACTTCTACCTTCTTGTATGGTGAAGCTCTGCATCATTTCCAGTGTTGTCTTCTTTTTATTACTTGTTACTGTTTTTGATTGTTTGATCAGTCTTACATTCTTATGTCTGGTGGCCTGAGCAACTTCCCTGAAGATAACAGCATGTAATGTAGCAACCATTGTTAATTCCTATCATTTTGTTTCAAGGTCATGTATCGTTTTTGTTGTTTTGATTTTGTCTTCATTGTTATTTTGTTAGTTTTTTTAATTTTTAAAATAAAAAAAGAATTTGGAAAGTGAAATCAATGAGAGATGTCAGAAGTGTAGAAAGGATGGGTTAATGGAAAAAATATTTCCAATATTTTTATGCTAGATACCTAGACAGAAGCAGGAATCCAGCAATGAGTCAAATCTTTGCAAAGTCCATCAAGATCTTGAAAGAAAGCTCAATAATTTATAATATTGATAGAAAGCGAACAACATGAAATTTTTCTTAGATTTCAGCATTGGGTGCAATCAAGATTCCTTTCAGTATTTTGTTTATAGTTTTATCTTAACTACCAACTATATATTGTGGTGAAAGGCTATTATTTGACCATCCCTACATATCTTATTGCTTCTCTCACTATATTGTTGAAAATCTCTTGGGGTTAAACAAAAATTGTAGCTGATGAAGATGATTTGGCTTTATTTGAGATATTTGATGCTTGACCCACCCAGTGGAGAGAAATCATATTTTTACCATGATGACAGAGCAATCAGAGAAGTGTATCTGGCTCTTGTATGATAATTAGATAATTTCCTTGCCCAACTCTGGAAAAATGTTTTAGATAAGCAAATAGTGGATTCAGACAGCTCTGTTTATGGTATCACACAGTGCACTTGCTTAATGATTTAACAGTTATGCTAAACAATTGAGACTTTTCAAGAAGCAGTGTAAGATGAATGTTAATATAGTCCTATAATTGCCTTTCAAATGTTAGGGAAAATGCTGATTAAAGTTTGCATTATAGTCCCTAGTCGAGATGGTAGCAATTAAATACGTATTTATAAATATTTTGATATCATAAACCACCCCAAGCCATCAGTTTGAGCAGCAGAATACATATGGCCTCCATTACTTTAAAGGTTCATCGTTTATTCAAAAACGTCCTTGGAATGTCAGCTGCTCAAATTCATTTATTTTCCTCTTACACACTAACTTTCTGTGGTGAGTGGCTAATCATTGTACCACCAGCTCTCTGGGTATGGAGTAAATGTTAATTGTCAGTTGTTGTTACTTACTGCCTCTGACTTAGTAAAAATGAATTGTAAAAGTTGGAGTTAAAGGACCTGATTTTAAGCTTGGGTTTGCTTTTGTTTGACCTGGAGAAAGTTGTCATATTTATCAGACCTCAAATTTTTATTTGTATACTGGGACAATAGATGAGTTTTCTGCCAGGATCGAAATGTGATGACACAAATAAAGGTGGTATAGCTGAGAGAGAGAGACAGAGACAGAGACAGAGACACAGAGAGAGACAGAGACAGAGGGAGAGACAAAGAAAGAAAGAAAGGAAGAAAGAAAGAAAGAAAGAAGGAAGGAAGGAAAGAGAAAGAAAGCAAGAAAGAAAAAGAAAGAGCGAGCAAGAGCTGCTGCAGCAATTAAAAACTTGGCATGGCCAACTTGACATCCAGTAGACTTAACTTCTGAGTTCTGGTTTTTAACTATAAAGACCTCAGCCTCCCTCATTTTAGAGACTGTTGTGTACCTTTGTTTTTCCAGTGTCTGTCTCATCATATGTACTCAGGTAATTTCTCTGCAACAAGGATTTATCCAGCATACTCTTTGTCCTCAATGTTAGTGCAGAGAATAAGAGCCTAGAATCGGAAACAGACTCCTTCCTTGCTTGCTTGGTGTGGAATGCTGGCTTGTTCCTTACTACGTGAGTCCCATTGGACAGTTTAACTTCTCTGTGCCCCGATTTGCTCTTTTGGGGCATGGATATAATAACAGACCTCTTACTGTAGTAAAGATGAAATGGTGTTATTTATGTAAAGCTCTTGACATAATATCTGGTACAGAATAAATTCTTAATTTTTTTGCCTTGATGATAATGATGAGGAGTATAAAGAAGGGAGACTGGGAATACGGTTAAGGTTTTGTAAATAAATATAAGAGTCTTTATCTACTTATCTCTGTTTATACTCCAAATTTGTCTTAGTGTTACTTTGACTTTGTCACATGAACCAACCCTCTTAAAGATGCATTGCTGTCTTGACTTTCTACATGGGTTGGTAAGTACCCTTCCTAGCTCAGTTCAGCGCTGATCTCTTTTCTCCTCCTTGGTTTATGCATTTGTGTGCTTTTTTAAAAAATTAAAACTATACATGCACATGTTTCAAAGAGGTAAATATTCATACTACTCTTGCTACTAAACAATCCCTTAAAAGCCCTCTTGCATTTCCTATTCATTAGAGGCACCCAATTTCAAGTATTTTCAGCAGATTCTTTAAACACATCCACATCTTGAAATAAAATTTTCAATGCAATTTCTTAGTATTTCCACTTCCAGCCCTACTTTACTGATTTCCCACAATGGACAATGAGAATTTAACTCTTCCAACACTGCCATCCCAGAAACAGTCACACCCTAATCATCTCTATATTCTCCCCAAAACAATTTATCAGGATGGTATGTACTGTCACATTCAGTGTTTAGATAAATCTATTGTTATCCTACATTTACAGTGCTATGAATATGTAGATGATAGTCACAGCTGAGCCATACATGATTTATTTTCTCTTCCTTTTCAACTACTTCTTGGACTTAGTAACTGTTTTTTCTTGTCTATAATTTTTCTTCATTCATTTTCTAGGGCTAGATAACTCATCTCACCCACCTTCCAAATTAAATTCTCTCTCAATATGTTCAAATACATAGTGTTAGTTTTGTACTTATTTCTTGAAAGCTTTTTTGCTGCCTGACCAATCTGTTCCCCAGTTATCACTTTGGGATCCTCTTTCACTATTAACCTATTATTTGCCTTCTCTTTCCTTAACCCTACAAATACCTTTTTTTTTTTCTGGTTTACATTCATTATTTGATGAAGTATGGTGTCTTTCTAAACAAAGAAGCGCAGAAAGAAAATTTTGAGAGCTTGCATGCCCAGAAGTATATCTATGCTTAAATGATAGCTTGGCAGATATGCAATTCTAAAGTGGAAATTGTTTATTTTTCTCAGAGTTTGAAGGATTAACTCATATTTTTCTGTTTGGTTTCTAGTGTTGAGAAAACCAAAGCAATTTTAAGATTAGAATCTTCAGAGAGTGGCTTTCTTTTCCCTCTCTGGAAAATTTCAGAACTTTTTAAATTGTCCCTGTTCTCAAAATTAGGGGTAATATGTCTTGGAATGTATCAATTTTGATTTATTATGTTGATCATATGATGGTCCATTTAGTTTATTTCCTCTAGTTCTATAGTCCTGGAAAAATTACTTTCTTTATTTGATTCCTCTAGGTATTAAATCTTATTTCTTTTTTTTATTTTAAAAATAAAAGGAGGAAAATATTAACAGACAGACAACATTTTACAAGACAGCAAAAGAACAGTACAGACAATACAGAGTTACAAACAAAGTGGTAGGGAATTAACAATGCTTGTTGTATTACATATTGATATCTTCAAAGTGGTTT
>NW_004955422.1:4585194-4609743 GCF_000276665.1 Chinchilla lanigera
AAACAAAGTGGTAGGGAATTAACAATGCTTGTTGTATTACATATTGATATCTTCAAAGTGGTTTCTCATGAAAACAGATAGAGACATGCAAAGCTGATCAACCAAGGACTCACTGACAGTTTCTTTCAGCAAAGAAATACAAGACAGTTCTATTTTATTTTTACCTTGCTTTTCTTTTCAGTTTTCCAATTATTTTCTTCAGCTGTTTACATTGATGCTATAGTATTTTTGTTTCCCAAAGCTTTCAGTTTTAAAATGTTTTCATGTTCTGTATCACTTGTTTTTTTGACCCATCAATACAATATTTGCTTTTCTAAACCCATGATTTAAATGCTAGGCCTTTGTTCAAAACTTTGTTTTGTTATTCCACCATCCTACCCTCTTTTCTCAATTTGTGAGTCTATTTAACTTTGTAGTACTGGAAACTGAAAATAATGATGCTGTACCTTATTAGTTTTAATTTTAGTTTTATTTTGAGGCAAGGTCTTGCATTTAGTTTTATTTTGAGGCAAGGTCTTGCATTTACTTCCTTATGCCCCATTTTACTATGATAGTTTGATAAATGATCTATTATGTTTAAGTACTCTGAGTCCAGACACACCATGGTTTAGTATTTTCAGAGAAAGAAAATCATTTCTGTGTTGAGATAATACAAGAAATACTGACACCAAGCTGTTTTCTTTAAGTATATTTTCAACCAAATCTTTGTAATCATTTTCAAACCCACCTTCCCCCTCATTTTCAGACCTGCCCAGTGAGTCTAGATTTTGAGTCTTGTTTCTGATGGATCCTAAAGTGTAAAATGATTTGTTTGTTTGTTTCTTTTTTTTTTTTTTTTCATTTTTAACTAGATTAATTCACTGACTGATTTAGCACAGTTCTATGTATGGCTAATGGGAATCACCACCATGGGTGTGGGTGGCTCCACTCAACATGTTTGCAGCCTAGATGAGATAAAAGGGAAAGAGAGGCTTGCTGTTGCTTCACTATCTGCTACTTCCTGCCTCTTGCCTGCTGTTCCATGGGCTGTTTCTCCTATGTAATTCCCCTCTGCCATGCCACCTTGCCTTGGAGCCAGCTGATTCTGGACTGAAACTTCTACAAATTGCAAGCCAAAATAAACTTCTTCTCCTTTAACTTTGAGTGTTGGGCATTTTGTCCCAGCAATGAGAAAATTAACTAAGACAGTATGTGTCACACATATCAGTGAAATTAGAAATGAAAAAGGTGAAATCATGATAGACACCACTGAAATCCAAAACATTATTAGTAACAACTTTGAAAATCATTATAGCATTATTATCTTTTAACATTTGAGGCCTCAGACAAAATACTGATGTAGAATCAGTCTTTATTTGTCACACACATTTGCTCCAGGGTTTTCTCCAGCTCTTGGGTGCCAGTTAAAGGGGATATATTTCAAAACTTACTGGAATGAAAATGATAATTGGGTTGTGATTTTTTTTTAGATCAATTTTGCACAATTGGGAAATAACTACACATTTGACTGAATTCAGTTTTAGCATTTTGGCTCTTTCTGGGCTTTGACAGAGAATATACTACTTGAAGTGCTTTAAATATTTATTGGTTCACAACTTGGAAGGTTTAGGGTAGTTCTGGTATTGGTCTGGGTTTGGTTCAGGGCTTAGATGATATCAAAATGTATTATCTTTCCAACTTTCTTCCATTGCACTTATTTCAGTTTTAAGATTCACTTGTTACTTTCTAGAAACCCTAGGATCATGCTCTCCTTAAGGTCTAGTCCAGCTAAACAGAATTCACCTCGCCTTAGGGCTTGCAGCCAGAACATGAAAATTGTGCTGATTGGCTGAGGTCAGACTCTCTGCCTCCCTTACTCCACCTCTGATGGTCTAAACCTGAGTTCCTGAGCCTTCCCTGGCCTAGAATGTGGCCTAGTTTCCAATGATACTACTTTTTTTTGCTAGAGTTGATTGAAGCACTTGTGAAATCTTGTTCAAAGATGAACCAATGAGGTAATCTTTCTCTTTTGGTGTATGGAGTTACGGCATACAGCAGTTGAATAGGCAGCTGTAGGAAGTGATCTGGTGAGAGAGATCCTTAGAATGAGATCCATTTCATGTTGATCTATGCCAATGATCAAGCTAAGAATAATGAGTCTACAGAGCAAGATGAATGAGGCAGACACATATCACAGAGGAGGAAACAAAAGAAGTGGTAGAGAGAAGACAGAAAAAAAGAAGTGGTAGAGAGAAGAGAGAAAAAAGACACAGCAAAGTTTCTGATGGCTTTCCAGATACTTTGTCACGGGGGTACTTCCTTCTCTTCTGTAAGTTGCCTTTGTGTTCTTACAACTGATTTCTCTTCAAGTTTGCTAGAATTGACTTTGACATGATTAATTCCTAATTGGAAATCCAGAAGCATAAATAGTGACAGTGTCAAAATATAATAACTTTCTTAACGACTCCCTGTGGCATTGCTACTATTTTACCCATTTACAGTTCAGAAGGCAGAGAGGAGCGATATTAATAAACTTGTGCATAGTCAAAGCAGTGAAGTAATGAAGTTGGGGTTTAAACTGAGGCAACTTACTTTTGAGAACTGAATGCTTAGTGTTAATGCACTATCAACCTTGAGAACAGTGGTGTTGTTCATTGGTATTCATCATACGTTGGAAACAGGTTCACTTCATCTCATTTGCCTATCCAAATGTACACAGGCTGGTAGAATTATCCCTCTATTAAGATAAGAAGACTGAAGTTTAAAGTACTTAGGCAATTTCCCAAGCTGTCCAGCTTTACATGGCAGAGCTAGGAGATTGATACAAGTTGTGTTTTTTCTTACCCTACACTATGTTATCCTTATACTGAGGTGATACTGTTATCTTCTGAATAAGTACATCATCTGCATGGCATTTATGACATTTTTATCCTTACTAATAGATGACTTCAGCTGGCTATATATTAGCTTGTCTGTTTGACAAAGCTAAGCAAATGAAGTACTAATGAGAGACCCACAGAACATGAATTACCTTTCCAGCTTTTTTGAGAAGCTGTTGTACTTGAATCTGGAAGATCAGAGCCATGGAAAGAACAGGCTGAGAGGGACGGCAGGGGAACAAAGTATTTACCTGATTTCAGAGTGCTTGAGGTATCTTTGTTACCCAAATTGGATTCTAAAGAGCCTCTGAATGGAGGGGTTATACGAATGAACTTATATACTAAGCAGGCCTGGGTTTGAATGGTGATTAAACTACTTATTAGCTGAATGACTTTCACTATGTTTCTTAACCCTGTGACCTTCATTTGCTCATAAAATAGAGGTGAAAAACTATACTGAGCTCATAGAGCTGTTGTATGGATTCGATATCATAATGGAATTAGACACTCAGGATTGTGCCTGGCACTTAGCAAGGGATTCATAAATGTTAGCTACTATTAAAAATATTATTAAGATAAGTAAGTGTTTTCTGGAATCTTAGAATTCCAAGCCTTTGCATGTTTTCTAGAAAACAGATCTTGGTTTCCAAGCTGCAGAAGTCTTATTTTTCTCCTCATCTCATTGTATGCGCCCCCATCCTGAGCTATAAGATATGCATATCTTAGCTACATGTTCTTTGCATTGACCTTCTCTTAATAAGATAATTTTGTCCTTTGACATTAGCCTTGGGCGTGTGCCAAAACTTCAAATGGAATGAAAGTTTGATTGCAATCATTACCAATATCCTACAGCCTAAATCATTTTTGAGCAATTACACACCATGGAACCCAAATGACTACTTTTCGGGTTTATGGTAAACTGATAGTGGGCAGAAACTGCTCTTGTTTTATAGGGCCACCATGTCAGGTAAGAGGAAAGCACTGAATATGACTTGAAGATCATTTTATTCTCATGCTCCTGAACAATGTCCATTTGTCTTGCACAAGGCAAGATTAAGTTTCTCTGGGGTAAAACAGAATTATATCTTGTGGTGAAGGTTACTGAATCATGAAAGGTGAGAACTCAGAAGAACATTCAATTGGATCACTGTCCCTGGAATCTTAGTATTCTTTGGTAGTGCCATAGGAGTAGAAAGTGGCTGGTGGTGGTAGTGTTCTCAGTCTCTTTCTGTCTGTCTCTGTCTCTGCCTCTGTGTCTGTCTCTCTCTGCTTTTATCTTCTGTGATTTCTGTCTTGTATATTATGACTTGGTATTCGTGATGCTTAAACAATGAAGTGAACTTAATTGTTAAAGAAAAGGTTGAAAAACCTCTGCACTTTTTGCAGTTAAGAAAATTAACATTTGAAAGATAAACAGCTATTTTTTAATTAATGTGGCAAGTATTAATTGTCTTCTGCATTGCAGATGTTGGAATTCTGGTACATTGTAGAGACTGAATTCTATAATTGATTGAGAACAGATAGTGCAGATTTTTTAGTAAAGCACTGACTCATGGATATGCCAGTAACCTTGTCTTGCCACTTGGAACAGTGAGATTTTGCCTGTGGATATAAAACACCTCATTCTGCCCACCTTTGTCACCTTTCTTAAGAATACTCATTGAAGCTTCATATGATCAAGGGATAACTAAAGTTCTTTGTTTTTGTTTGCTTCTGTCTAATACTCTACTCTCCTTTCAGAGTAGGGGTTGTTCATTAGAAGTCGAGAGAATAGTTGTAAGAGTTTGGTGGTTATGGGAAGTCTGAAATCAAATTTTGCAGGAGGAAATGGCTTAGCATGGTCCAAAGTAGTCATGTCCTTATGGGAAAGTGATTAAGGTTAAGACTGATTTCATTTTAAGGAGAATTCTTACAGTCACCAAAACTAGACTTAATATAACATTATAGAAATAACTGTTTAATGCTAACATTAAGTCAAAATAGAAACAGCTTTCTATTCACTGTTCACTATTCACTATTTCTATGATTTTATTATTGAGCTGCTGGGTTCTTATGAACTCCTCAGCCATTTATAGTTAAGAGCAAACTTCTTGTCCTACTTCCAATCTTAATGCCTTTAGCATCTCCATCCTAGATGACCTCTAGTTTGTCCTATTGAGATTAGTGAAGACTGTCTTTGGAGCTGACCATTTACTTGATAGTGTAGTTAATCTGATTTCAGAGGTTTCTCTGTCTCTTCATAATTATCAAAATTTGGATTTTGTAACTATGAAGTCCATATTAAGTGGCCCCATTTGTCCCCATTATATATGATATTAAATCTCAAAGGCTCAGCCCCACTCCATTCCTCTGAGCTTTCTAGCAATAACCGAGTTTCCCACTGGACTGAAAGGGTACATGAGTAGAGAGAGGACTCTATTGGGTAGATTTGAAACATGATCATTATAGATGATCTTGGCTTTTGGTTGATGGCAAGGCACATGTAGCCTGAGCACTGCCTTAATGTTCTTTTCATTACTAAACATGCAACACCTCACTTAATCCCTGTGTCCCTTTGCCATGTCGCTCCATGAGAAGAGCTTGGGAATCTGAGTAGTGGCAGTATTATACACACACTAACGTGTCAGCCTTAGAGGGGGGAAATTTTCTTTCACAATAGAAATGAAGTCTAAATAGATGTTGCTTCACTTACAGTCTGAAAACTGTCTATTCTATAGATCTCAGATGAATCAAAGCTGCTAGCAGACTTATCACATAATATATACAGTTTGAGGTCACACGCTATTATAGTCTTGTCTGTTTCAGATGTGTTTGACCTTCCTTTATACAAAGGAAATAAGTTGGTTTCAAAGTCGCAATGACAGCCGAACATTAAAACAATTTCAAGGCATTGTGATGTGGAGAGTCAAAAAGAGAGTGGAGTCAGAATTTGTGGGTGACTGCTGACAGCATTGAAGTCCTGGAGACTGACTTTGTAAAGTAATTCCACAGTTAGGAATACTCACTGAAGCTTCAGTGTGGTTAATTTGGGCTCAGAGGGGTCTCTGTCTCCTTATAACTCTTATTTAATTTTTTTATTTTAGAGAGAATAAAAATTTTAAAAAACATTAAATACAATGCAGAATTTCAAAACAAGACGATAGGAAATCAACAGTGGTTGTTATAAAATACAAAGTCCATATCAACTGGTCCTGTTTGTTATTTGTCCCCATCCTGTGTGATATTAGCTCTCAGAGGGCACAGCCTGCCTCCACTCCTGTGAGCTATCTAGGTATCGCTGAGTTAACCATCTGGACTGGAGGGATGAATGAGTAGAAAGGAAGAAAATATGTAAATTTTACACATATTCTTTTAAACATAAACTGCTTTCTTTCAAATCAGTCAGGAAAAGTCCATAAGATTTAATTGTGTATGTCCATAGAGACTGGAGTTTGGTGCACACACGCTACTGCTTTGTAAAAGGGGGTGTGTTTTCACCAGTATTTCTCTTTTCCAAGCTACTGACCCATATTATGTCATTTATCCATCAGACCAAAGATAAATTACTAAGTTCACTTAAAAAACAGCTGAAATTTGATACCATCTACTATATTTAGATTTTTCTATATCTACTTTATATGCATTTATATACATAGTATGTGCATTGTATATCTATATTAATATCTATAGATAATCACCTATATTTGTATCACCTGTATCTCTCTATGTATGTATATGCCTATAACTACTGCATACTTTGATACATGTATTTCTGTATATCCATATCTAGAAGCAAAATTCCTGGTGAAAGAGGAACAAGATAATCCAGACTGATCTATTCAGCTCAGGTTTTGCTGGTTTAGATGCGGGCCAAAAAATCTTGGAATGGAGTTAAATATCTTCCTTCATTTAAAGAAATATTAGATTCTCCATCTCAATTTTAAAGACAGCATAGAGAAACAAAATAAGCCTAGCTCTTTGGGGTCATCCATACCTGGGTTCAAAACCCCAGTTATTATGCTTTCTGATCATTCAACTTCAGCAAAGCTGCTTTTCTGAGCCTCAAACTGCTCTGGTGTAAAATGGAGATACTGCTGATATTTTAAGGTGCTTGTAAATTTTAGGAAGAACTGCAGATGTCTCAGGGGAAATGAGGAAACCAGCAGAACAGAGTCAACACTCCCTAAAGAGTTGATGCATCAGGTCTTGTGATCAGGTGAAGAGCTCAGATGTTCTTTTTCTCCTATTTAATCCAAATAGGTTTCCTATTCTTTGCTATTGCCACTATTCTCAGCTACATGTCTAGCATCACTGCTGCATTGCTCTTTACTGTGGCATTACATTTTAAGAACATGTTATGTTTTCTCAGATGGCTGGACATTAATTTAAGACAAAGTAGTTTCAACAGTTCAGCAAATAACGGTCTTTGGAAGAAGACAATGTAGTTAGAAAAGCAAACATCAAAAGATAAGAAAGCACACCACTTGAAATCTTAATTGTGAAATGCAATCAGTGCTTAGTCATGAAAGACATCCGTGAAAATTTAACAGCTGATAGCAGAATACAAAGACACTAGAGTTGTGGGTCAGAATATTTTAAGTGTCGGCTTAGAAGTTAAATGAAGTGGGAGGCAAAATTTTCCCATGTGCCAACAGTAAAAAACTTAACATTTGTTTTCTTTTTCCTTTTGGGGACAATGCTTCCCTGTTCTATATGAAATTAATTCAATCATTGTTAAAAGGATGTCCCACCCAGGATAAAGTAACTGTTCTAATAGGCTTACGGTATTAAAGTAACCAATAAAACAGACTTTATTTTAAAGAAGGTAATGACGTGTTCTTATCCTTTGAGAGAAGGAACCAGGCTACTGGTGGTAGCAAGTGAACATTCAGAACAATTAATGAGTCAGGTCAGGTAAGAATCTTAACATCTTTCATTCTATCCATGGCAAATGTGCCAACACTTTGCTTTTATACTTGCTGTTTTTCCCATGAGGCTCTGAAAGTGATTTCACCTGTCTCCCCCAAGATATATTGGGTAAGGAAAGAAAACTGTGTTGATCTGAGAAGAGACACCTCATCTGCATTGCCACAAATGACAAATGATGGGATTTCATCCTTTTTGTAGTTAAATAATACTCCATGGTGCATATACAGTATTTATCCTTTCACTCATTGAACGAATAAATGTTGTCACAAGTGACAAACTTTCATCCTTTTTCATAGCCCAGTGGCATTCCATTGTGATTATCTGCCACAATTTATTTACTCATTAATCCACAGGTAAACATTTAGGCTAATTCCGTATCTTGGTTGTTGTGAACAATGCTTCATCAAACATGGAACTAAAGGAGAGGACTTGGAACATTCTCCCCACCGATAATGATAAATTTTTCAGGTGGTCGACATGCTGAGTTCCAATGTATACAAACGTATTGAAATGTCACACTGCTCCTCCACTGCTATACAAAGTTATTAAGTGTTAAGTGAAAACAAAATGACACCAAGAAAAAAACAGGGAAAGGGAAAAATGAATAGATTTCCCTTTTCTAAAACCATGTCTGCAGTTATTCCCTCAGTGAGAACAAAATAGCTGTATAACCACTTCTGTTCTTATCATTGTCCCTGTCACAAGAACAAATTAATTTTGTACCACTGTCTCTTTCCATTATAAACTCTGTCGTGTGAGTAGATCCACTGTGGGCCATTTTTGGCTTCTTTGTACTGTTTGTCAAAAACTGTACGTTGTGCAGCAAGCATAACAATGAAACTTTCACTAGGAGTCAGTGAAAACTTACAGGATTCCATGACAACCATGATGGTGACATGGGTGGAGGGAGCAACAGAGATTAGGTGTGTTCACAAGGTTCCTGTGGGCATCTATGTGGGGGTCTTTGAGGGTAGAGAATCAGAGTCCAGAGGACATTTGCAAATTTTCCAGTAGATGGAGCTTATCAACTAGTTCTAGTTTCTAGAATTTGGGACTTCTCTTCATTAAAATCAGCATGTATTGTTTCTTTTTGTGGGAGTATCGTACAGAAAAAAGGATGTAGGCAGACCATAGTTTTGACATAATGACTTAGTGCCTCAGTTTCCTTCTCTGTGGAATGAAATAAAAACAGAACCACCTTCAAGGGCTCCTCATGAACAAGAAATGAATTATGATGGTGATGTTCAGAATAGAACCCGACACATGACATGCGTTATATGGCACACATTGTTCTGAATCTTTGATCCTCTTCATCTCTAAATTGGGGATAATAACTCCTTTTCAGCATGGTTGTGCATAGTAGTAATAATGAAGTAGGCTCTGGCTCATGACAGGTTCAATAAATGTAGGTGTTCACTTCTTTCCAGAGGCAAAGTAGGTTTATGAACCATTAAGAAAGGGACACACATGTGTAGTCTCTGTCATTGGTTTTTGACTCTTTTCAATCTACCAGCAACACAGAGCTCACCAAACCTTGCACCACTAAATTTCCATGGCCATTTCTCAGTTCTGGGTTGGCATCCATATGCTCTTCTCTATTTCATCTTTGTCACAGGCCATGGACAATCATATTGGCCTTCCTGCTACACACTGCCTCCTTCGGGCTTCCCTTGCACAAGCCCTTACTGCCCAGACTTAGTCTGCATGGGTCCTTACCTTGCTGTTCCAAAGATAATCCCACGAGGCCTTTCTTTCAAATGCTTTTCTACTTACCCTTGGAGGAAACAAGCAAAACACACATGGCAAGAGAGCATAGATTTAGGAATATTACACAGTACGCAGATCCTGCCTTCTGCTTGATAGACTCTAAATCCATCTTTTATTGCCCGAAGGCTGTTATTGGCCTTCTGTGCTTTTGTTTTATTTGTGCTACAGGAATTCAGATAACCAGGACTTTCTTATTTTTAAAGAGAGTAGTAAAAGAATGAAAAAGAACAATAGCAGCATACCAACATCACAGACATAAACAAAACAAAGCAAGAACATTAAAAGTGATAGAGGGTTTCAAAACAAAATGATAGGAATTAACAGTGGTTGTTATATTATGTATTGTTGTCTTCAACTACATTGCTCCGTTTACCAGATGTAAGAATGGATGATTGTTCAGACCACTAAAAAGAATAAAAAAAGAATTATTAGGTAAAACATTAGAGATAATACAGAGTTTCACTAGACAAGATGGTAGGAATTCACCAATGGTTGTTCCATTGCATATTGTTGTCCTCAAAACAGTTGCTCAGATTACCAGATATGTGTGCAAAATTGGTCAGAATATAAAGAAATTTAAGCACTAACTGTTCCTTTTAATGTACCACCAGACATCAGCAGTAGAGTTATCCCAACTTTTCTTCTGTATATATATATATATATATAGATAGATAGATAGATATACACACACACAATATATATATGTATTGTGCCTTCTTTCTTTTTTCTTCTTTCCCTCATCCCAGCTATTCCTTCCTTTGAGCAGTTTCTTTCCCTTTTTTATCATCTATTTTATATTTTGAATTTTACTTACTCTTTCCTTCTTACACCAGGGAGACAATATGATGTTTATACACGTGGATCCGACTTATTTCACTTATGAGTATGGTCTCTGGTTGCATCCATTTGTGTATAAAAGCCTCAAGTTTATCTTTTTTATAGCTGAGTAATATTCCATTATATAAAAATACCACTTTTTTTTATCTACTCCTCAGTTGATGGGCATTTGGGTTGCTTCCAAGATTTAGCTTTGACAAATTGTGCTGCTATAAACATGGGTGCTCTTATATTGCTGTGGTACGATGTTTCTAATTATTCTGGGAAAATACCCAGAAGGAGCATAGCTGGGTTAAGTGGTCCTTCTAATCCCAGTTTTGTGAGGATTCTCCAAACTGATTTCCACAGTGGTTTCATCAATCTACACTCCCACCAACAGTGCAGTAGGGTTCCTTTTTCCCCACAACCTCTCCAGCATTTGTTATTGGTTGATTTCTCGATGATAGCCATTCTTTCTGTGGTGAGATGGAGTCTCAGTGTTGTTTTGGTTTGCATTTCTCAAATGACTAATGATGTTGAACATTTTTTGATGTATCTATTCACCATTAGTATTTCTTCATTTGAGAAATGTGTATTCATCTCACACTTGGATTGGGTCTTTGAATTTTGAGGGCCTGATTTTTAAAAATTCTTTAGATGTTCCAGATAGAAGTCCTTTGTTTGAGGGACAGCTGTGTAAAATTTTTTCCCAAATTGTGGGCTATCTTTTTACTTTTTGGTGATTTCTTTTGATGTGCAAAAACTTTTCAATAAGATGAGACTCCAGTTGTTATTTCTTTGAAATATTTCCCATGCAGTTTGGTTTTTGTTCATGAACTCTCTGCCTACCCCTATGTCTTGAAGATTTTTGCCTACTTGGCTTGCAATAGATGTAGTGGTTCTGTTTAAATATTTATATCTTTGATCCACTTTGACTTTAGTGCATAGTGAAAGACATGGGTCTAGTGTTAGTCTTTGGCATGTGAAAAGCCAGTTTTTCCAGCACCATTTATTAAAGAGGCTATCCTCCTTCCAGTGAAAATGTTTGGCCCCTTTGCCAAAGATAAGGTGGCTGAGTGTGTTTGTAGTTATGTCTGAGTCTTCTAATCTGTTCCATTGATCTTCAGGTCTGTTTTTTGCCAGTACCATGCTGATTTTATCACAGTAACTTTGTAGTATAATTTCAAGTCAAGAATTGTGATACCTCCTGCCTTTCCTTTGTTTCCCAGCATTGTTTTGCTGTCCTAGGCCTCTTCTGGTTCCAAATGAAATTTAGGAAAGGTTTCTCTAGATCTCTGAGGTATACAAATGGTATTTCAATTGGGATTGCATTGAATCTGTACAACAATTTTGGGAGTATGGCCATTTTCACAATCTTTGTTCTTTCTATCCATGAGCAAGGCATATCTTTCCATTTTCTGATATCCTCTTCAATCTCTTTTTTCAGAGTAATGTAATTTTCACTGAATAGAATTTTACTTTTGTTAGATTAATTCCAAAGTATTTCATCTTTTTAGATGCTATTGAGAATTGAAAATTGAAAATTACTGAAAATTAGTTTCCCTAATTTCTCTCTCAGGCTGTTTGTTGTTTGTGTAGAGGAATGCTATTGAATTTTGAGTGTTAACTCTGTATGCAGCTATGCTGCTGAATTTGGTTATTAAATCTGTAAGCCTTTGGTGGAGTTTTGGTGATCTTCTATGCAGAGTATCATGTCATCTGCAAATAATGATAATTTCACTTCTTTTTTCCTATACTTATTCCTTTTATTTCTGCCTCTTGTCTAATTGCTTTAGCTAATATTTATACAACTATATTAAATAGGAGTGGTGACAGTAGATATCCTTGTCCTGCTCCTGATTTTAAAGTGAGAGCTTTCAGTTTTTAACCATTTAGTACAGTGCTGGTTGTTGGTTTGTCATAGACAATTTTGATCAGATTGAGGTAAAAACCATGTATTCCTGTTTTCTGTAGGGTTTTTACCATGAATGAGATTTGGACTTTATCAAAGATTTTTCTGCATCAATGGAGATGATCATGTGATTTTTATCTTTGACTCTGTTGATATGGTGCATTACAAGCAGGCCTTTTGATATGCAAGCTTGGAGCTACAAACCAGGCATCAGATCATTTGCATTTCTGAGACCTAGTTGCCAACAGTACCAGTTGGTTTTTGAGTTCCTTAGTTGTCTTGGTTACTTTTTTCTCGCTGCTGGGACAAAATATGATGCCCAAAATTAAGGAAGGAAAGGTTTATTTTGCTTACAGTTTGTGGAGGTTTCAATCCGTACTTGGCAGATTATAAGGCAGAGTGGCACAGGGCAAAAGCTGCATCTCAGGGCGGCAGCACACAGCTAAGCTGCAAGCACACAGCAGGGCGGAATGGGGGAGGAATGTCCTCAAGCACCCTATTCCTCTCCCTTGCATATGCAAACTATCCACCCCAGGGCGGGTGCAGCTCTCACACCCATATTCAAACTCTATTAGCCTACCCCTCAAGCCTGGCCACTTGAGGCTTTGGGGGGACACACAGATTCAAACCATAACATTAGTGTAGTGATTTGGGGTTTTTGTAAGGTGAACAATATAATACAGGACACACATTTTATAAGATTAGTTATAATAGTCACCCAAAGAATCATATATAAGAGAGTGCAGGAAATCTGGCCACACACTAAAGACCAAAGAATCCAGCTGAGGGCCTGGATCTTGTGTCCAGCATGAGTTCACCTGAAAATCTAGAGTGCATAACAATGTCTCATGTAGGCCTGTTCCATGAATCTGCACTTCCTGAAGGTCAGAGGTGGAAGCTAGAAAGTCTGTGCCAGCAGGATGAAGGATCTGTACTAGCAGGTTGAGGGGTCTACACTAGAGCCAGAAATTGACGCTCAAAGTGAAAGACCAGAGCTCTCCCCAAAAGCACCACAACCATCCTCAGCAACAGTGAGGTTCTGAGCTCCTCCAATGATGAAGACAACTGAGTTCCCATCAGGAAAATACATGCAGCAAGCTTCTCCAGGAGACTGAGCAGTGCACTATCTTCCTCTCTGGAGCCAGGAAGCAATGCTCAAAGTGAGGACCAGGGCTCCCCAAAAGTGAACCAAAGCTATTCTCAGTGTCACAAGGTCTCAAGCTCCTCAGAGGATGAAAACAGCCAAGTTCTTTAGGAAAGCCAGCATGACAAGCTCCTCCAAAAAATATCATAATATGGTGTCTTTACATAAATTGTGTGCATATGATCACCACAAACTGTAGATTCATGTTAATTATCTAACATAGTCAATGTGCTATACGTACATACTGCCCAAAACTATGGTGTAAGGATTTTGATTAGTGTTGAGTAGGACATAGTGTCAGTGAGCTGGCTGCTGTCATCGACAGTGGACACTGTGAATTTACCTGTCTTTAAATCCTCTTCCCCATGCTACTGATGTGTGGAAAACTGGGGCACTAAGTTCAAAGCTCACAGGTCCAGCTTATGTTGGTGAATTTGAGGAAGACGCCTCTGGATTCAATAATTCTAGGATAATTTGAGACCAATTCCATAGTCTCTATCATATTATCAGATATGTTTTTGCTCAAAGGAAGAGGGAAAAATCATCTAGCCAACTTGAATTTTTTTCTTCTAGGATTCCATCTCATCTTCTCCTGTGCACAAAAGTCATTCCATCTTCCATGGATATTTGGGGGCGGGGGCTGAGAGTGTTACTTTTGTTATTCCCTGAAGACTTTAGATCCTTAGTAGAGCCACTGGTTCACCCCCTATCATTAAATGCCAAAATCAGTGTCAGAGAAAGCTTAGACTTGATGCCTTTTTGAATTGTTGTCTATTTGTGGTCATCAGAAACACATACTTAGCAAAACTACAATCACATCCAGACTTGTAAGATAATACACAGTACCCAAGCTCTGGTACTGAGGATATAGAACTTGCAGAGTGAGTGGAGAAAGGGCAATGTAGCAATTCTAATGGGGAGCAGTCAAAATGGTGATTGGGCGTGGTCATTCTAGGTGACTTAGCAGAAATAAGCTAAGGGCTTTGAAGGTATAAAATACATCTATCCATTACTTTGTTGAGGCTATATAATATGGTTTTAGTTCAATTTCACAACTAGGAGAAAATAGATTAAACATAATAGTACATATGCAGGTCAACCCATTGCACTCAGAACAATTGGGCTAAGAGGAGGTCCAATTTGAGAATTTACAGATGAGATGCCATTCATAAAATCTGAGCATAATAGCATCCTGATTAGAGAGCACAGCTGCTCAGTTTCCAGAATGCTCTGTGTCAGTCTTCATTTCAAGCTTATTCTTTTCTGCCTAAGCCTGGGTGTCTCATCACTGAATTTCTGAGACTTGTTTAAAGTAGCAAAAGGGGAAACTAACATCTATACTTTGTCAAATGACCGAATCAAATGTGAGTTTTCTTTTAAATGCTTAAACAACTTCACATCATTTTTCTAGTGTCACTGATTTCTTTTCTCCCCAGTGCCTCTGTAGCCCTTTTAGTGATATTGTGAACAATAAGATAAGTTCGTTATGGGAGGAACAGGGTGTGAACTGGAGTTACTGCTAGACCACTGTGGCTCCAAATCCAGGCTCCCGGCTCTACAGAGGCTGAAACTTACACAAGCTTCCCTAGAAACAGAATGTTAATGGAGATAATGCATTTTTCTGGCCCAGAGAGAGACTGCATGAGTTTTAGGTATATTTGATTTTTAAAAGGAAGTGTGAGTATAAATATAAAACATTTTCAAGGTAGGTTGGGATTTACATATTTGAAAGCAGTGATCCTTGTTATGGTTGACATCAGAGGGATCCTCCAAAGGGCTCATTGTGTTGAAGTCTTTGTTGCCAGGTCGTGGGTTTTTGAAGTTACTGAATAATGAAGGCACTAATTTCCTTGAGTAGATTCATTCACTAGTGATGCGGTAATTTGATGGCTACCATAATTTGGGTGATGATGGAAGTAGGAAGTGAGGTGTGCTTGGATGGAGAAGATAATGAAGGTGTGACCTTGGGGACTATATATGGTCTCTAGATGCTTCCGCTCAGGCTCTCTCACCCTCTTTGTTTTCTGGATTTCCTGAGGTGAGCAGGTTTCTCCACTTCACCCTTCTGCCATGAAGTTCCTGCCTTGCCACAATCCAAATCTATGGCACCAGCTGACCATGAACTGAAACCTCTGAAACCGCCAGCTCAAGTGAACCTTTATTCTTTGGTTGATTTTCTTGGGTCTTTTGCCATAGTGACAAAAAGCTGACTGGCACAATCCCCAACACAGCATTTTGATGTGGGAACATGGGGAACTGAAGGTAGAAATGCTTGCTGGGTATATATGAAAATATTTTCGAAAAAATTAGAGTGCTAGGGGAAAAATTCCATAGCATCTTTCCTTTTTCCAAAAAAAATTGTTTTATGAAATATGATTGATATACAAAAACCCTGCTGTATTTACTGTATACAATTTGGCTAGTGTGGGCTCAGGTGTACAACTACGAAACCATCACCACAGTCAAGACAGTAAACATATCCATCATCTCCAAAAGTGTCCCAATGATTTTTTCTGTTATAGGAACAACACTTAACATTAAACCTAATCTCTTGACAAAATAACAGGCTTTGTGCCGTGTTGCAGATCTCTGGAATGCGTTGACCTTGTAACTTTGCATCTGTTATGCACAGCTCCCTTTCTTCAGCTGTAGCATCATCTTAAGTATTAGAATATCCCCAGAAGATGCATTAAAAAAGCAAAATTGGAAAGAAGGGGAAAATAACCACAGAAAACAGAAGATTAATACAAAATGACATACTAGAAATAAGTCAAAATATAAGGATAATAATCATAAGCATTCTGAACTTACCAGTCAAGGACAAAGTTTGTCATCTTGAATTAAAAAATACATCCATCAATCTGTGGCTTAGAAGAGACATATGCAAAATATGAGTTTTAAAGTGGGAACATTTGGAAATTAGGGGATGGAGAAAGTGTATTAGAAAAAAATATGCTGGAGGCTGGGGATTTAGCTCAGTGGCACAATGCCTGCCTGGCAAGTGCAAGGTCATGAGTTTGATTCCTGGTACCAGGAAAAAAAAAAAAACAAAAAAAAACCAGAAAAAAGTATGCAGACACAAATATATACAAATTCATAGCCCAAACATAGGTTGAAGCACTTGAAAAAATTATTATAAACAATTTATAGATTAGAATAGAGATCATAGTGAACATCAGAAAGTGCTTGCTTAGAATTTGATAGTGCACATTGAAGAACTAGATCAATAGAGAATCATATGGCAAAGAAGAAAGAAAAAATTCACAAGCTGTTTGCAACCGAGAAAATGAAAAGCAGAGTAAACTCAAGGAATGCAAAAGGATATAATTAACACAACACCAAATAATAGTGAATAAGGAAATAATATATGATAGAAGAACCCAAGGCTGAAATTAGGTTACTTGGAAAGTAATAAAATACATAAATTTGGGGGAAGATTGTTTTAAAAATATAAATAAAATTTTTACATACTATAGATAAAGTAGAAATTTAAATATAACACATTTTCTAGTAAGAATTCAATTAATGAATTTAAATGAAAGTAAATGAACAATTTTCTACACAACTATACATTTTTCATGTGAAAAATGACATGGAAAAGTTGGACAGATATTTAAATAGTAAAGAAATTAAAGGAGAGGGGCCGGGAATTTAACTCAGCAGCACAGTGCCTGCCTGGCCAGCCCAAGATTGTGAGTTTGATTCCTGGTACTGGAAACAAACAAACAAACAAACAAAAAAAGAAAAAAAAAAGTAGCTTTAAAGGAGAAATTAAAAATCTCTTTAAAAAGAAAAAGAAAAAAATCATATTTCTCAGGTTACTTTTTACAAGTGAATTCTATCAATCTTCCAAAAACAGGCAATTCCAGTTCATGCAAATGATTTGAAAGGACAGAAAAAGAGAGTGTGTTTTCTTGCTTATTTCAAGGATCAAGTACAGTCTTGATCTTTAAATCAGATGTGAGGATAAAAATCAGAGACCAAACCGGGCATGGTGGTGCATGCCTGTAATCCCAGCACTCGGGAGGTTGAGGCAAGAGGATTATTGGGAGTTTGATACCAGCCTGGGCTACAAAGTAAGTTTAAAACCAGCCTGAACTAAATAGCAAGACCCTGTCTAAAAAAGACAAAAATATCCAAAACAAACAAACAAAAAAAATCAGAGGCTAATCTCATTAATAAATGAGGATTAAATAGTCCTTTAAGAAAGCAAGCTGAACCTATGCATCATGTTTAAGAAACGAGTACAAAATGAGCCTTCTGGGCTTGTTTCAAGACTATATTAGAAAATTTATAAGTGTAATTTATTACTTTAACAGATGAAAGGAGACTAAGCAGATTAGATGTATGCAAACAAATCAAACAACAACAATGACCCCAACCTTCAAGGAAACTAGCGAGCTAGGAAATTCTTAGCAGTGTGAAAATGGTGCTTATGGAGAAAACGTTAGATGCATCTCTTCGAAAGCCAGACAAACCAAAGATTCATTTATCATAATTTTTGTCTTTTCATGTGGTAGCCTCTAACTAGTACAGTTAGAAATAAAGGAGCTGAGTTACCCTCTTCCCTTCATTCAACCATAAACACTACAGCTTATACGGTGAGCAGGTCTCACAGATGGCTGACATCAGTTAAGAGGGGCTTGGGGAGGTATCTAGGACCTTGGCTGTTCCACCCTGCCAGTGGTGGAAACCTGGGTTACAAAGGCCCTTTCCTTGCCGACTTTGCCCTTCTGCCAGTACATGTTGCTGACCCAGGATGGTCAATAAACTTACTACATAGTATGTAGGAGGTGAAAGCTTGGCAATTCTTTCCTTGTGGTACACAAGAACCTGGACTATTTTTGATCCACTTGACTGTAGCGTAACATATATAAGCAGACAAAAACTACAGTAAAACTTATAATAATTGAAAAGAGAAACAACACTGTCATTTTTCAGATTCCACTGTTATCTACATATATGATCCAAGAAAAGCTCCAAAAACAACACTAACAGAACTGGTAGAAGATAAATATAGTGACTAGGTACAATACCAATTTATAAAAAATTTTACAACAGCCTCAAACAACATTTGTAATATGAAAGCAGTATTTACAATGACATCACAATTAAACACTGTAATCATTTTTAAGGAAAAAATTGCAAGTCTTTACTGGAAGATCCAAATAAATAGTTATGATATGGTTGTGATGGTGATTCTCAAATTGTAGTCCCATTTTCTTGAAATTAATCTGTAATTTGATATCATTTCATTCAAAATCCCAGTAGGATTTTCCATGAAACTTAACTAGTTGATTCCAAAAGTTAAATGAAAGAATAAGGGATCCAGAAAGGTCAGAGGAATTTTCAAGATCAAAATAAGAGACTGAGTTTCTCAGATGTCACAGATCACAATGGTGTTTTATTAACTAAAATGTTGTGCTATGGAGACAGAGACAGAAATGCAAATACAGTAGGAAACTAGGACCCAAACATAAGGAAGTAGGACACTTGATTCTCAGCAGAGGTAATGTTGATGATCTTGGAGAAAGGAAGAACTGTTCTAAAAATGGCTCTGAGACAATTAGTCAGACTTCTGGAAGGAATGATAAGAGAACATTTCCCTACAACATATTATAAGATTACTTCTATTGGGATTAAAAAATCTATGTGAAAAACAAAACATAACTGTTTATAGAAGGCAATATTGGATAATATCAGTGTGACTTTGGTGTAAAGATTTCTTTAGGCAATTAAAAGCAGAACTATGAAGGCAAAGATTGACAAGTGAGCTACATTAAATATTTAAATTGCTCTAGATCAAATGACACAGAAAGAAGTGAGAAAGTATTTGTTACACAGAAAGAGAGGACTCTCTGAAACAAAGTAGGACACAGAATTACTGTGAAGCATATTCATAAAACTCCTAGAAGACAGGAGGATAAATACCATATGATAATAAAAAGCAAAGGGCATGATCAGAAAAATAACTGAATAGGAAACTCAAAAGGTCAATGAATGTGAAAAGTGCTTAATGTCAACAGCCTTCAGGAAAAAGCAAAATATAACTACAATGAGGTATAATTTAGTACCACTGAGAATGAAAGAAAGAAAAAAACTGTTAAGAATTTCGAGAAAAGGAAGAGAACAAAATCATGGGCATTTCCACAGAATGCTGAGCCATGTCCATACTGATATAATGACTTGGGAGAACAATTGATAACAGCTGGTAAAGGAACACTTACCCTTTGACCTATGTATTAAAATGTTCAATGAAACATTGCACCTAATGGTGAAAAAATTGGAGACAACATAAATGTCCATTATAAGAAGGAAGATAAATCAATTCTAGGATATTCACATAACAGAATCTTTAACAGTGGTTAAAATTAATGAACTAGAGATAAATGTATCCAATGAATAAATCACAAAAACATTAAATTGCATAAAGAAAGGTAGCTACAAAAGAATACTGTGTTCATTCAGGTCCTCTAAAATGTCCACACCAAGACAATAATCTGAACCTTAACCCTAACCTTAATGCCACCCTTACCCTCACCCTCACCCTAACCCTCACCCTAACCCTCACCCTAACCCTCACCCTAACCCTCACCCTAACCCTAACCCTAACCCTAACCCTAACCATAACCATAACCCTAACCTAATCCTAAACAGGATGCACAAGAAGTTCATAGGGGAAATGTCTATGAGTGAGAAAGGAAGGAGACAAACAGAGCAAGCATTCAGGTCATGAGGTAGGTGTAATCCCTGTGGAGGAGTCAGACTGAGCACATTCAGGAACCTAACTGCCCATTAAAGAAGGCCTGTGTCTCAAAGGATGGATCTGAATTAGCAGTCTCTTGTTCTGTTAAAGGCTGGAAGAGACTGAATTAGCAGTCTCTTGTTCTGTTAAAGGCTGTGGGAAGTCTCGCACAAGATAGATGAACTAGAAAGCAGCAACTACAACAGCCAGGCCATTATGCCTACTCAAGCAGGAGCCCCACGCAGAACCTATTCATGGCCATCAGAAAGGACCAACAGAACAATTCCAATCATGTAAGGTTAAAACCTGCAGTATGGTCCTGTATATGCGGCATGATCAGGAAATACAATGAATGTTTAAACAAATGACAGTAAAAGACACAACATTAATTCCCTTTAAAATGCTTCTTCTCACGTTGAACACACATATCCCTTTGCTCTTACCACTTTCTGGAGCAGTCTTGGAAGTCTTTTTTGGGGGGGGGGGTTCTTCAGTTGGTCTCTCAGTCTTGGAAGTCTTTTTTTTTGGGGGGGGGTCTTCAGTTGGTCTCTCCTAATGCCTCCATGTCCTGAATCTACTTCAAACACTTACTTTTTATGTCATTTGACTTTGGGGAAGAGTCAGCTGTTACAGAAGTACTAGATTCAGGGAATAAGGTGGATGAAGACACACCATAATGTTTTTGACAAAAAGGGCCATCAACTTGGTCAGTGAGAGATTATGGTGAATGCTTAACCTTAAAAAAAGTTATTACAGTAAATTTCAAATTCTCATTAACCTCCCTCAAAATATATAGGGTATTACATATCCCAGGGGAAATAAAAGTTCCCCTCATTTCAAATACACTTACCCCACTATTCTTGGAAATGTGCCCTTTACCGTAGTCAGTGTTTTTAAAAATTTAAACATTCACTTTATCTTTTGCTCACCCCTCTTAACATTTGGGAATGCATACATGCAGAAGTGTTCGAATGTGCATGAGAATCAAGCCAGTTAGGATAGGGTTGTTTAAAGGTTAAAGTTAGAGAAAATTAGAAATAAACAGGGGTGCACCGGGGGCCTTCATTTTGTAAATTCCTGTTTTTAAAATCTGGATGGTGATTACAAGGCTACAGCATCAAAATTAAAAAAAAAAATTATCCCAATATATTTTGAAACAATAGTGCACTAAAATTATTTGAAAAAGTGTTATAGTGGGTTATAAAAATGGTTAGCAAATACTGCTTTAATGAAAAAGTAGGTGTTGCAGAGATATGTATCAAATCCACTTTCCACTTTAGAAAACTGACGTGAGTTCAGTTCCATGACTCACCAGAGTGAGAATGAGGTCAGCTTCCGTCTTGAGGCATGGCAGAGGACAGGGTTTTTAACAGGACAGTTAGAGAATAATCTCTCTGAGAAGTGCCGGTGCTCCCAAGCACCAATGGGACTCTCCTTGTCCAGAAGGCAGGGAAAGAAGGAGCAATACTCTGGTTGTTTTTCTGTCACTGATTTATTATTTATATTTGGTGAAGGTGCTAGCATTCTATAGGAGTAGGTAAGTGTTTTAATAGTCTCAATTGGAGGCAAAAAGACAATTTTAACTTGTAGATCATATTGCTTAGGTATCTAAATTCTAGTCTATGCTGTAATAGTAATTATAGGGTATTGTGTATTGCAGGGAAATTATGTATTACATATTGCAGAGCAAATACTTTATAGCTCCTACTGTTTCTGAAAGATGATTGCAAACACTTTACTTTTCTTAACTCATGTAATTCTCTCAACTACTGAATATTTTAATTTTGTGTTTTTGAAAATAAAGACACAAGAGTTTGAGAAATTTGCTCAAGTTTGTACAGCTAGCAAACTCCATATGATGGCTTCAAGGTCCCGTGTGATACTGTCCCCCGTCTATGTCAACCTTTATTCATTCCATCTACTTCTTCTAACATCTGAGGAGGGTGAACACCACACCACACCATGCCATGCCACTCCATGCTACCCTATGCCATGCCATGCCATTGCTTTGTTGGAACATGCAGCTCCCAGGAATCCTAAACCCAACATCGGTAGAAGAACTAAAGAAGCAGAGTTTAAAGTAAAAGAAGATAACTTATTTGAAGGTGGGAAAAGAGAGAGAGATTGAAAAACAGAGAGTGAGCTACTCTGGACAAACAGGGAGTATTTGAAAAGAAAATACTCACGGATTTCTTTTTTTCTCTCCACATGCAATTTATTTTTAATGATGAAGTGAAAAAATAAAAATAACAATCAAAACAGGCTAATAGGAGAGTAACAAAAATGAATGCATTGCATATTGTTATCTTCATAGTAGTTACAGTATAAGATATAGGCACGAAATATTGCCCAAACCATATTGTCTGCAGCTCCTTTTATTGGGTTTCTTCTCCCATTGTGGGGTCCTGGAATCTCATTGGCTCCATGGCTATTTTTGATTTGCCCCTTAGATTTCTTCTAGGTATATGACCGTTCTTGTTGTTTATTGGAGGCTAGGTTTATGGGTGGGGGATTTAGGGGCAGGTTGTTTTCCTTTAAGGATTAAATAAAGAGATATATGTTAATCACACTACCTGGAACCTTCTTGAGCTTAGTTTCTTTGCCTTTATCTTTTTTTTTTTTTTCAAACTGGGCTTGCTATATAGTCCAGGCTGGCCTTGAACTGTTCTCCATCCTCCTGCTTCAGCCTCCTCAGTGCTGGGATTATAGGTACCACCACCCAGCATGACATGCTTTTGTCTTTCTGATTGCTTCCTTTATCTTTCTAATTGCTTAGGCCTAATCTGTAGAGATAGAGGTCAGTTAGTAAGTATCTCCATGAACTTGTAACACAGCTTAAGGAGGCCATCCTCTTATCTTTTTCTACCTACTGTGTCCTCTGTTCCTATACCCTTATACAATGCTACAAGATAATAGGCCTTTTATCAGTTCCATAAATATATCAAGGTCTTACTTCTCTTGGGGTGTTCATGCACGATGTTCCCTGACCTGAGGTGTTATTTCTTCCACTATTCACTTTGAGTAAGTGTTTTTTTCCAAATATCTTACCTACTGTTTATTTTTTTTATTTTATTATGAGTTATAATAGTTTTCATATATTTTAGCTAACAGATCTTTTCATTTTTTAGAAAAATAATTTTTATAGGAGTAGTTTTTTAGTATCTGCAAACATAAGTCTGATAAAGGACTTGTATTTGGAATTCATCAGAGAAGGTGTACAAGTGGCAGATAAACCTATGAAAAGATACTCAAAGTCATTAGTCATTAGGGAAATGAAATAAAAGTACATGTAGATATAGTACTAGTACAATCCCACTACAACAAATATAAGAGATTGGCTGTTTCAGATGCTGATGAAAATGTGGAGCAACTGGAAATCTCATGTACTGCTAATAGAAATATAAAATGTCACAACAACTCTGCAAAGCAATTTGGTAGTTTCTTAAACAGTTGAACATATGCGATTTACTACTGAGGCTTAACCATACTACTTTCAGATAGTCACTGAACTTAAAATAAAGCATAGGTCAAAACAAAACAAAAGAAGATGTGGACAGATGTTAATGGCAGCTTTATTTGAAATAGCCTCAAACTGGAAACAACTCAAATGCTCATTAACAGATAAGTGCCTTTTAAAAAATAAGGTATAGTTTATAGTGGAATATTATTTACCAAGAAAAATGCAACACAGTGGATGAATTCCTATTTTTTTATATAGACTTTTTCTTCTTCAATTTTGCCAAATGCATTTAGTTCTGGTAGCTTTGATATAGATTGTATAGCATTTTCTAAATGGATGATCATGTCTTCTACAAATAACATTTCACTTCATCCTTTTGATCTGGATATTGACTTATGCTTACCAGAAGCTCCAAAGCAATATTGTACATAAATGATGTGGCTAGAAATGCTTATTTTGTTCTTGATTTTATTGGATAAACAGCTTTTAAAAAAAAGTTTATTCCCCTTTTCATGCTGAAGAAAATCATTTATCTTTCTTATTTGTTAAGAATCTTTATTAGGAATTAGTGTTTGGATTTTGTTAAATGCTTTCTTTGCTTTTATTTAGATTATCACTTTTTCACTTTTTAATGTATAAGATGATAAAATACATTGATTTTTTCTTTTTTTGGTTTTGGTTTTTCTCTGGTACCGGGAACTGAACTCACGACCTTGCGCTTGCCAGGCAGGCGCTTTTGCCGCTGAGCTAAATCCCCAGCTCCTGATTTTTTCAAATAATTCATCAACTTTATATTCCTAGCATGTAACTTACATACATGTATTATACTTTTTGCATATTCTCAGATTTAACTGGGTAAAATTTGGTTAGGACTTATTTTACACTTATGTTTACAGTAAACTTGGTGTACTGTTTTTCTTCTTTTCTGTTCCCTCCCTT
>NW_004955422.1:4609934-4630307 GCF_000276665.1 Chinchilla lanigera
CCTTTCCTTTCCTTTCCTTTCCTTACTTTTCCCTTCCCTTTCCCCTTCCCTTCCCCTCCTTTCCCTGTCCCCCTCCCCTTCCCCCCTGCTCCTCCCTTCCCTCCCCTCCCCTCCGCTCTCTTCCCCTCCCCCCTTTTCTCCTCACCTCTCCTTTCCTTTCCGTATCTTTTTTTCTTTAATACAGTACAAGGGATGGAACCCAGGGGTGCTCTTCTGCTGGGTTATATCCCCAAACTTGTTTATTTTTTATTTTGAGACAGGGTCTTGCTAAGTTGCCCACATTGCCCTACAGTTTGTTATGATTTTGACTCTGCCTCTCAGAGTGCTGGGATTACAGGTGTGCACATCCAGTTTTCTTTCACACGCTGAGAGACATTAAAGAAATGGTTAATTCCACTGAAGAACTGGGCATCTTGAGTTTGTGAAAATTTTGGATGTACCACTTTATAGTTGGGTGACTTTGGTACTTTATCTATCTGACCATCAGGATTTTGTCTTTAAAATTAGAGAAGAGTTTAAGATATATCTACGCTGTAGATAGAAAGAAATCAGACATACATAAAACATTTAGTGTAGCCTGACATTTGGTGAACTTTCAATATTGTTAAAATATTATCACTGTTTTCTAAATATTTAAATGTAAAAATGTCATGTGCTTTATTATTATTTTCTACCATTAGAGTAACAACCCAGATCTTGTATTTTTTTTTCCTCAATTACTTTTGCTGTCCTTTCTAGGTAATAAAGATTAGTGATATGCAATAAAGTAATAAGATTGATAAAAATGAACCTTAGGTATATAGCTATGGCTGATTGTGTAAGCAATGATATTCTTAAATATCAGTGCATGCTTTGATGGCTCTGATACCAGTCAAACAGAGACATTTGCAATGGAAATAGAAAGGGGATGTTTTTTAAATCACACTTTTGTGAACCTGTAACTGGTAATTTTATCCAGTAGCTAACATGTTTGCTACAAGGACAGAATATTTTAATGACATTTAGGTGTGTATCCTAAACGAAAAAGACATAGCAATAAAGAAACAAAATGTGAATTGGTGATGTTGGATGTTTATTACATGGTTATGTCTCAGGGGAGGTAGTTAGTACCAAGCTGACTTCTCTGTGAAAAGTCTCCAATTGCTTTGTGCAGTATCACACAAATGCATTGGACATTTAGTGATATGACCCACAGGATAGCCAGGGACTACAAATATAGTTTCAGTGGAAGACAGGGATGAGGAAGCACAAAAAGGTGAGTATGTCACTCTAACATATAACCCCCGGTTTCTGAAGGAAGGACTACGTTAGCTATTTTATAGAACTTTTATGAGATAATCACAATAAACCACTTACAATAGAAATAAGGACATTCTAGATACCCAATAAACATATGAGCAATTTTTCTAACAAGTGAGATCCTGAGAATGTGAACATGGAATTCGTGTGCAAAGTCTTTGGGGTATGCTTTCACATTTGTGATTTCCTTCTTATTCACTTCTCAGTTTACCCTAAAGAGAACTGACACGTATGCAAGTTATTAGAGGAAATGACCTAATACATTTGAAAGAACTGATTTAAGGTTTTCAGAGATTTGTAAGTGGCTTGGGGAAGTCACCTTATCTTTTTCAGCCTCAGTTTCCTTTTCTTCTTGACATGAATACCACTCTTTATTCTTCCTATCTCACAGAATTGTCACAAAATGGAATGCTTTATAAATTATAAAGTGCTATTGCTGTTTCACATCATTCTGTGAGCAGCTGTTTATAAATTATAAATAAAAACACTATGCAAATATGAGGAATTATTACTGTTGTGTATTCTGGATGTGCCCTGCTGATATATGCATCCACTTAATATTGGTGTGTGTGTGTGTGTGTGTGTGTGTGTGTGTGTTTGCTGGCAGAGGAAGGCATATAGTTTTGAAAGATTATATGTGTGTTTATGTGTGTTCAGGAGAATGAATGCATATATATTGAAAAATGTAATGCCTTATGACAAGTTGATTGTCTCCTGGAAAGAAAAGGTGAAGGAAACTCAGTTATCCTGAATACCAAATCATCTGACACATTCTGCCCTACCACAGCTGGCTGGAAGCCCAGCAGTGCTTCATGAGTCAGTACTGGGATATAGAGACCAACATAAATGTGTGGATAGCTCAGAAGAGCAGTTCTTTGGGCAGAGAACGGTCTTGGGAAGATCTTTTCAAATTAATATGTAGTTATCATTTCTCATCTCCACTGGAGATAACCTCATCATAATGCAGCAATAGTGACTATTTAGGAACAATGTCTATTGTTTCCCTTCTGGTTGAGTTTAAGAGGTCAAGAAGCATGGACGAAACCTCTTTGGTTTTGTTTGATGACAAGCTGTTTCACAAAAATGATGTCTCCATTATTTTCTTAAGAAAACTCATATTAGATTCAATGTCCAGAGTCTGCTCTGGTTGGTCCATGCTTACTTGTCCTCCTGAGAAAGTTCAGGTCCTCCTAATCTGTGTTAGTAATTTGTACCCCAGCCATTCTGAACAACTTGTTGCAGTTTCCCAAGCAATTATGTTCTCTCCCTGTGAACACGATATTCTTTGGTCTAGAGTGGTCAGACATTGAGCCTATCTCTTCAGGTTTCTCCTAGTAATCTCCTCTTATTCCTTAAGTTGGGATCACACATCCACTCCAAGATGGCCATTATGGGTTAAGTGTCTAGGATCTGAATCATAATTTCTTATTTACTTGTCTATTTCATCTCATAGGTTATCAGTAACTTGAGGCCAGGAAGATGGGCAAACTTCATTTCAGTTTTAACTGTGGTAAATCTAGTGTGACTTTGATCAAGGCTGCTTGTTTAATGTTTACTTTATTAATCTATAAAACCGTTACAATAGTACCTGCCTTTTTAACTTTGTAGAATGTGTTATGTGTAAAATATGAAAATAAATTAAAGGCAAAGTAAACATAAATGCAAAGCTTGTATTTTATTTCATTAAAGTTGTTTTAAAAAGTCTTATGAAAATAGGGAAATTATATTTTCTAATGCTATACATACACACATATGCATATGGATTATACATTCATATTTCATTTCAGAAGAAGATACAACCAAGAGGTTAGTGGGCTGGAATTATGTTGAAATGGAAGCAATTATAGATTGCTTAGAGATCAGGAATGAAGTCAGCTTTCTGCTTCTGGATTTTGGACTTAGCTGTCTGGAACTCAGCATTGCTTCCACAGTAAATACTCTCGTAAATGTAGTAGGCACTAAACTACTCTGTCCAAGGAAAAACAAATGCTGTTTTGAGGGAACCACTGAAGTTAGGAACTCTGAAGAGGCTTTGGACAGTGGGTGCTGTGGTAGTGAAGTCTTGTGAAAAAGTTTTGCTGAAGTTTGGGTCTGCTCTAACAGATTTAGGCAGTTTTGTGGTTTGGATCATGAATGTCCCCCCAAAACTTCTGTATTGAAGCTTGGCCCCATGCTGATGGTGCTACTGGGAATGGGTAGAGCCCTTGTTGGAGGAAGTGGGTTTCTGGGGGTGTGCCTTGGAAGGTTTATTTTGTTTTTGGGCTTCCTTTTGCTCTCTGTCTCTTGTGTGCTATGAAATGAGTTGCTTACTACACAGCATGCTCCTCACCCTGATGTTCTGCACCTACATAGATGATTTATAGCTGGTAAAGCTGATAACGGAGAGTGTGGTTTTATAAACACAGGTAAGCAAGCTTAATACTGTGCCCCAAATGACATTTTTCATCTAGGCACAGTTAGGGATAGAGTCCTGTGTACGTATCAAAAATCTAAAGAGAAAGAGCTACGGTACGTTCTATTTGGGAGGAGGGTACTTAATGGGACAAGCAAGAGGAAGAGGATGTTCTACATATGCCCAGCTGCTTTTCTCAACTCACTAATCAGATTACATGAATTTGCTCCTGAGTCATATGTGAAATGATGCCTGGAGTTTTATGCTGATCAAACTTCTTTGTCATGTGAAAACAAGCAAACAAATAAAACAAAAACCAATAAAAAATAGGAAAGATCCATGCAATAGGAAATTATCCATGCAATATGAATCTATCAGTCAATTTCCCAAAAAATCCCCCAAAATATCCCCCAAAATAGGAAATTATCCATGCAATATGAATCTATCAGTCAGTTTCTTTCTCCTGGGGAGTAACTGGTATAATTGCACCTATTTCTAAAGGATAAACTTTCCCACCAACTTGGCTAAGTGATTTTTTTTTGTTTTTTTACTGGGCAGCTACACATTTGTTTTAAACCAAAGATTTTGAGAAAAGAAAGAAAAATCTAGTACAATAGGAATGAAGAAGTCTCCTGCTACTACCCATCAATTCACCTTCCCATAATAGAAAATTAAGTTCATAATTGTTGGAAGCATCTAATGACTTGTAATAGTAAGCATAGACTTAGTGCCTCCAACTTTGCATAATTTACAACAACACAGATATAGATGACCTCTCCTTTAAAAAAAAGAACCATGGCACAAAGAGGTAAAAGAACTCATTCAATATTCTAGTGTAAGTAGAATTTGAAGTTAGAATGGTACAAATGTAAAGCTCATTCTATTTTCCCTTTATGGTGGAAATGAAACAAAACAAAGTCAGACAATAGAGAATTCATATTCTTCTTAAAGCTTTTCTCTGACCCTGGATTGTTATGGTTCCCCATTAAAGCTGGGTGGACTTACAGTTTTGTTTTCTGGTCCTGTTTTATATCCCTAGGGGAGAGTTGGCTTCTGCATTCCTTTGTTGTTGTATATTTTTGTTTGTAGATGGCACAGTTCGGTGGTGCAAACCTATGGCACACATGTCATGGGAGGCTGTTTCTATCATTGAAAGCTTTGAAAGGTTTGCTTTCAATAGTTTAGATGGTCAATAGAAGATAAACCACTGTACATCTCCGTGATTCTAATAGCAAATGACAATGGTGAAAGCAAGTCCATTACTCAAATCTCTCCAGAAATCATTTGACTTCATCCATGACTAAAGCTAGTAAATCAGGGTATGAGGAGGTAGGTATAGAAGTATGGCAGATATAAAGTTCACATGATTTTGTAGTTATTTCATTCTGAGGAATTCCTCTTACGGAGAGTGTTATCTTTTTTGTTTTTGCAGAACACTTTGAGCGATGTTTGAAGCAGATAGCACATCACCTTTCCTTATCTACTTCCGTCTTTGGTCCAACCTTTGATGTTACAGGTACCTGCTAGAATCAAAGTTGGGGTGGGAAGAGGTTAATAATTTTTTGCATGAGACCTAGAGAATAATCTTGCTTTTCCATGAAAAGGTGAGAATAGATGGCAAGGGTCACAAAAATAATTAAGTCAGGGGCAGAGTCAGCAGCTGGTTGGAAGTTCCTATTTTGGTATTTCTTCATGCATCTGTTAAAGCATTGTATACTGTTTATGTATGAAACTGCCACAACTTTCCATTTATCTTCTGAGCGCATTTCATTATGTGTTTATGCAGCACTATTTGTTGTGAAAACCAAGAATGGCTGAGTTGATCAGGGTGCAAATGGTTCTGGACAGAGATAACCTCTTATGCTTCACAAGATCATAAGTGATCTAAAAGAGGATGACCCCATAATCTTGCAGAAATATCGGGATATTTACATTTTGCCTGAAAGTGGGATTATGGATTGGAGACAAGCTACATTTCAAAGGCTGGTGTGAACTGGCTAATATCTGGATTATTTTAACAAACATTTATCAAGACCTGCAAAAATGTGAGAGCCAGCAACAACCACTGTGGAGTGATACAGACATGAGAATGCAATAGTTTTATTCTGTTTTCCTTTTGAGCGGGTGTGTCTGAAACCTCTTCTACTGTTTCCTAGGGAAAGGGGTTGGCCTAGGCCTCAATGCTGGAATATTTCTTCATTTTGATCACAGTGGTTGGTTCAAAGAAGTGACCAAAAGAATTGGGTTATTGAGTCAATAGAACTCAACTTTTGGATTTTTGCTGAGAAAGAGAAACTATTTCTGTTGTTCAACTCACTTTATAGGTTAGAGTAACTTGATGCCTCACATGGAAAGAGCTGTGACCATTAATTGTGGTATGTCAACTTGAAGGCCTGATAGATTAGTGAAGCACAGTTCTGTGATTATCTGTGGAAGACTGACGTGTACAACATCAAACTGAAAGAGGAAGACCCACCCTGGATGTGTGCCACCAATAGGCTTGTAGCCTGGATGGGATAAAAGGGGAAAGGAGGAAGCATTCTTACGCTGGAAGAGTGCTAGTCCTTGTCATTGCTTTTGGGTATTTGCCTCTAGTTTCTTAAGCTTTCCAATGCAGACTTGTGCTTGAGACCCTACAGTGATATTCTAGGCCTTTGTCTTTGGACTGATGCTGCATCCTTGATTTCTCTTCTTTGGTGACTTCTATTTTCTTTGGCTGAACAGCTACTGGGGCCCCTGGATCTCCAGACTGCGATGGCCATTGCAGACTCTTCCCCTTCTGATTTGGATTGTCCTTGTGGGACTCTCCTGCCTCTGATCTTATAAGATTAACTAATAAATCCCCTTGTGCAATTATACATACATTTTCTATAGCTTCTATTTCTCTAGAAAAATCTAAGTCAAGAGCCCATACAAAATGGAGGCAAAAAGCCTGAGAAAGAAGATGCAATGGAGAAAAAGAAAAACTTTAATCCAAGTCAAATGATTCAACTCCCGAATCTAACCCTAACTGAGGCACAATTTCCAAGAATTTTCAATGAATGAATGAATAAATTTCTTTCATTGATTATACAATTTTGAGCTGGTATCTGCCACTTGCCCTCAAAATATTCTTGCCTAGTTTAGGTATGAGCAAGGCAATAGATATAAATATTAGGAAACAGATGTAAGAGAAATGATTTTGCAAACGATCCAAAAAGACAGTTGACATGATTGTGTAAATTAAAATAGAGCTTTGGAGGGGCAAGTAGGATGTAACTTTGGGGTTGATATCACCAGTGGTGGAATAATTATAGCAAAGATTGTTTCCCACTGTATTGATTTTTTCCTTTGTCCTTCTAATACATTTTCCTCTTTTTTCCAACATGTTCTTTGACCTAGAATCTTTTGTTTTCTTTTTTTTAATTTTAAAAATAAAAGGAGGAAAATATTAACAGACAGACAACTTTTTACAAAATAGCCAAAGAATCTTTTGTTTTCTTTTTGAGCCAGGGTCCTCTTATGAAGTTCAGGCTGGCCTTGAGCTCACTTTGTAGCCCAGGCTGGTCTTGAACTAGCAATGACCCTCCTGCCTCAGCCTCCCGAGTGCTGGGATTACAGACTAGCACCAGCATGCCTGGCTACCCTAGAATCTTGATTTATGTGAGTTGCTGTTATGGTTTAGATCTAGACTGTCTCCCAGAAGGCTCATGTGTCCAGATGTCAGGCTTTTTAGGTGTTTGGATCGTGGGGGTGATATTCTTATCAGAGGATTAATTTTCTGATGAATTTATAGCAATATGTGCTGTTAGGCCATGGGGTTTAGTCAGAAGAAGGATGAGGCAAGTCAATGGGGTGTGGCCTGGAAGAATGTATTTCACTCCTCAGCTTCTCACTCTCTGCTTCCTGTACACCACAACTTGAGCAACTTGCCTCTGCCAGACCTTCCCACTGTGCTCTTCCTGCTCGGAGCCAGCTGTCTATGGACTGAATCTTCCAAAGTTATGAATGAAAACAAACCTCTCCCCCTTTAAGTGGTGAGTGTAGTATATTCTGTCTCAGCAACAAGGAAAATGACTAAGATGGTTGCATATGGAAGCTCTGTATGTCCTGGCTGCTGGTGGGGTGTGACCAAAGAGAAGGATCAGAATACCTACCACTAGCTTCTCACTATGAGGCCAACTATTGCTGATGATGGGCTGTGTCTCTGAATCAAGATCCTTGCTCTTCTCCAGGTAATCTAATCATTGTGATTCCATCACTCTGAGTTCTTTAGGTACCCTCTCCCCAATTTACACACTTTTGGGCTTACAGAAATCACAGTCACAATGCTGCTGGCTTCAGGTCCCTGTATTATCCCTTGTGATTGCTTGTCTCCCTCCTACACCTTTGTAATTAGTCCCTGGGAAAATCAGTGCCTTTTGAATTATCCTAATTTGAGCATATCATCTATCTGCCTGGAATGTCAAACACAAACTGCAATGGCATGCAGAAACACAAAACGACCTCCAGGATTTGAATGCAAATTTATTTACATCAGCAGGCACTGATTGGAATCAATTCCTAAATATCAGGCCCTGATGATCTCTGGTGGGCTTATATGGGATAAACAAGCAGGAAGTACAGAGGCAGAATGCCTTGTCAACCGGGGACTAGTTCTTACTATATGCATCACAGTGACCAGCTGTTTCTAATGAACAAAACTAACAGGAGCCATAACCAGAACTATTACCTGGGTGTTATGGTTTGGGGGATATTTTTGAAAGGGCAACAATATAATACAGGACACATATTTTATATGATTATTTATAATAGTCACCCAAAGAATAATATATAAGAGTGTGCAAGAAATCTGCCCACACAGTAAGACCAACGAATCAAGCTGAGGGCCTGGATCCCATGACAATGTCTTTCATGAGTCCAGCTTAAGACCTAGAGCTCATAACAATGCCTCCCATGAGTTCATCTGGAGGCCAAGAGCCCACAACAATATCTCATGCAGGCCTGCTTCATCGATCTGGGCTGGGAAGGCCCAAAGGTCAGTGGTGGAATCTAAGAAGTCTGTGCCAGCAGGATGAAGGATCTTTGCTAGCAGGCTGAGGGATCTGCGCTGGAGCCAAGAAGTGATGCTTAGAAGAACCAGAGCTCCCCTAAAAGGTACCTCAGCCATTCTCAGCAACAGTGAGGTCCCGAGCTCCTCCAGTGATCAACGTGGCCGATTTCCCATCAGGGAAGCCAACACAGTAGGCTTCTCTAGGAGACCGGCAGTGCACCATCTTCCCCTCTAGAGCCAGGAAGTGATGTTCAAGTGAGGACCAGAGCTCCCCAAAAGTGAACCAAAGCCATTCTCAGTGCCAATGAGGTCCTGAGCTCCTTGGAGGATGAAAACAGCTGAGTTCATCAGGAAAGCCAACATGATGAGCTCCTCCAAAACAACCAACAGCTCCTTACAGCTTCTACAAGCTCCCAACAGCCTTTTCTCAGCTCCCAGCAGCCTCTTTAGTTCCCCAAAGACCCTTTCTTCTTCTCCAGGTCTGCCTTTTATGTTGCTGGCAACAGTCCTCATGTGGGCCTCCCACAGCCAGCACCATGCTTACTCAGTTCAGCTGGGGGTTATAAATTGACCACCAGTTGTCAATCCACTACACTGGGCAGCTAACAAACTGAAGCTGGTGGTGGGGCATCTTCTGCTACAGTACACCCACCTTGATAATAAATTCATGAAAGGACATGTTTATGTTGAAATAGTTTTCTCATGTGCATACAGCACTATATAATTTTCAAATTTTTTTCTTATTCTTTATTTCCACAATAATCTCATGAGGTTGGCCAGTCAGGAAATGTTGTCTCCATTTTATAAAGAAAACCAAGAATTGGATGAGAAAATTGATGTATAGATACACACAATAGCTAACTTTGAACTTACGCCTTCTGCCTCCAATTGTTCTGTGTTTATTCTATCACATCCTAATTTATCTGAAATGAATTACTTTGATTAAAACTACTGAACTTTACTTGTTCTTTTTTATCTTTAAAGCAGTATCTAGGTCTTGTAGGAATAAACATAAACAAAGATAATTCTCCATTAAGTAGATGCAATAGGTGTGTGGTAAAACCTAGAGGGAGAAAGAAAAATTGTGTAAGTAGGCAAACAGTGTATTTAGATTTTGCATGTGAAGAACCACCTTAGATAAATTGCACAAATGGGGATAAAATTATTATGAATATGTTTATACACCTTAAAACAGCACACATTTCAATATGATTTATGTAGTTGGGCTAGGCTAAAACCTCACTAGTATAATAGCTGAGTCATTTGTCTTAGCAAGTATCTTGTTATTGGCAATCAATAATGCACTGAGATGACTGATAGCCTTGTTTTCCTGTGGTGCCTCAGCTGCTCTAAATTATTTATTTGACATATTGCCTCTTGGCAGATGTAAGGAAACCAATGATAATATGTTTGCAGTGTTTAGATTTACATCTGAGAGGGTGTGTTTTTCCTGTCCCTGGTCTTGAGGCATATAAAAAAGGTAAGGCCATGTTTTCTAGAATTGTCATGTCATCAGGTACATGCATAGAGATGAATGAGGCTGTGAGCTTTTGGAGGTGTTATTCCTGATTGTAATAAAGTGGACTGATATTCATTAATGTTAGGGGCATGCTTTCTTGGCACATGCCTGATTCTTACAAGTCATGGTGGACATAGGTGGGCTCAGACCTCTAGGCACTACACTATTATGATTCATCTGGTCAGCTGTCTTTCTTTCCCAGTAGAGAGTGAGGTTGTCAGGGAACTGTGTCTTATTTATTATTGCAATCCCAGGGTCTGGTACAGAGTCTAGCACATTATAGCAGTTACTTAGTAAGTATTTGTTGAAGAATTAAAGACAGCAGTGAATGGCTCAGGAAAAAATTTATAGCCTTTGCCATAGGTATTTATCTACTAACATTACTAATTAAAGTACTGCTTTGGAAACAGGGATAAACTAGAAGTCAGATTATTCTTGGAATTTTAGTTACAATAATCAAGTTTCATCTTTTTAAACCTCAGCTTTCTTTACATAGAAAATGACTTTCTTCATAATGTTATATCAGAATTTAAGTATAATAACCTCACAATTTTTGTAAATGTTAAATGACTAGATAAGATTTATGCAAGGTCAGTGCATTTACTGACTTTAAAAAAAACTCTAATTTGTAGCATTTACAAAGATGTAAATATTCACACCATAGCTGATTTTAAATTAGCATAAAGATTTGAAAACAGAGTTTAAAAATTCCTAAGTCTTTAACACCTGGTTACTGGGTGCTGGGTTCTGGACACCGAGGGGTGAGAGAGGATTTTGGTTTATATAAATAAGATATGTGATATCCCTGGTTTACTTATGGAGGAGAGTTCTGTATTTTCAAAGAGGAAAAGGAAGCAAAAAATTTCTAGTGGGATAGACTGAGACTTCAGATCTATGCTAAGGTGAATGATGTGATGTTCTTAGAGTGACTATCTTAGTGATGAAGAGGTACTGAGGGATTCTTTCACTTTGAACTCAGTACTTTTGGGCATCAAAATTGAAACCTAGTCAACAAATATTTATTCATCTTAGGTGGTGGGAAGATTACTGCTAGAAAAGTACTTACAATGGGCAGTACTGTTCAAAAATACATACATCAGGGCTGTTTTGAGCGAGGATGTGTCTTCTCCAAAATTCATGTTGAATCTTAATCTCATTGTGGTGATATTAAGAGATCAGGGCTTGAGGGGATGGTGAATGCGTTAGGGGATTTGTGGGAAGGAGTTTGAGAAGTGGGTTTGTACTTTCTCTCTTCTGCCGTATGAAGATACAGTATTTACTGTCTTTACCCTTCTTCCTGTGAAGACGCCACAGTTAAAAAAATGCATCAAGCCAGGCATAGAGCCATATGATACTTTAATATTGACTTCCCAGCCTGTAGAACCATAGGAAGCAACTTTGTGTTGCCTATAAATTATCCAGTCTCAGGTATTTTGTTACAGTAATACTTATGAACCAAGATATTCTCATTAGATATTTTAGGAAAGTGGGGGTTCATGGGAGCACATTGTAGACTTGTTCTCTTTTCTCTTGTTCTGTATGATCTCTCATGGTTTTCTACTTCTCTCTAATATATTTACTTTTAAACTTATGTAGTCATTAAATCCTGATAAACCTACTGTGATTTGAAAACACTTTAAGTCCAAAATGTACACCTGCCTATCTAATATCATAACTGAGCAACCCAGCACACCATATAGTATTGGTTGTTTTGTCCTTGATTCCATTGTTGACAGGCAGCAGTGGGTTGATGGTGCTGCCTGTATCACTAGAGAGTATCATAGTGCATACGACTAGCCAAGACAAATATAAAATGTCCAAGTACAGTATAGGGTGTAGGATATAGGATATAGGGTATGGGGTATAGGGTTAGGGTTAGAATGTGTGTCACTTCTGCACCTTTGTAAATTTCAGGAATTATGAGTGGAACCATCATTAACTGGGGCTCCTCTGCCATCTGGTTCATTTTCTCCATGCTATTGATGAGTTATGTATTATAGGTCACAACTCTTTGAGGAGCTTAGTTGATCTTAATCCATATGCATAGGGACAGATCCGAAGTTTTGTGTAACAATGTACATGAATAAGTCAGGAAATAGTACCAACTTTCAGCATGCATTAGAATTACCCCGGAGAGTTAGTTAAAATCGGATTTTAGGAACATAACTAGAGACACTGTCTTTTAAAATCCTGTAATAGAGCCTACGGAAGTAAACAACATTGGTGATTTTAATGCAAGTAGTTATAATAAGATATTTGGAGAAATCCCTCCCATTTCTTGAAATACCTTACTTTTCATGTTTGGATTTTAGTATTTAGGTCAGTGGTTAAAACTTCAGCTGTACGTGGAATCAATTAGAAGCTTTAGAAATATTCTGATGCTTGATACTTGAAAAATGCTGATTTTGTTGATCTGGGGTGTGGCCTGGCATCAGGTTTCAAATGAGCCTCAGGTGCCTGTAATCCTCAGTCAATTTGGAGAGGCAGAGTGCTATGGAGGGCAGCAGAGCTGCTGAAGGATGAGATACTGAATTTTGCATTTGAATTGTTCTAACAACCCAGTGGAGAAAGGAACTAAGAGTGACAATATGGGATGCTCAATCAGGAATGAATGGACCGGAGGGTGGGACCAAAAATAGGACATTCATGTTTAGGATTTCAAAGGTAGAATACATGTTCCAGACTGTGGCCATGAGATGGAGTGGTTAAATTAGAGAGTAAGTGAAGGTTGTTATAGTTAAGAAGGTCAGCGAACAGAAAACCTTAGCCCTCATAGCAGTGACAAGGAGGAACAGGATGGTGTCTTGGTTTGGGGGATATTTTGCAAGGTGAGCAATATAATATAGGACACATTTTATAAGATTATTTATAATAGTCACCCAAAGCATGATATACAAAAGAGTACAGGAAATCTGTCCACACACTATAGATCAGAGAATCCAGTTGAGGGCCTGGGTCCCATGGAAATGTCCTGCATGAATTCAGCTGAAGACCTAGAGCCCTTAACAGTGCCTCCCATGAATCCAATGGGAGGCCAGAGCCCACGACAATGTCTCATGCAGGCCTGTTTCTTGGACCTGTGCTGGAAGGCCCAAAGGTCAGTGGTAGAATCTGGAAAGTCTGTGCTAGCGGGATGAAGGATCTGCGCTAGCAGGCTGAGGGGTCTACACTGGAGCAAGGAAACGATGCTCAAAATAAGAACCAGAGCTTCCCTGAAAGGTAACACAGCCATCCTCAGCAGCAGTGAGGTCCCGAGATCCTCCAATGATCAGGAAAGCCAATTTCCCATCAGGAAAGCCAACACAAAAAACTTCTCCAGGAGACTGGCAGTACACCATTTTCCCCTCCAGAGCCAGGAAGTGATGCTAAGAGTGAGGACCAGAGCTCCCCCAAAGTGAACTGAAGCTATTCTCAGTGCCAACAAGGTGCTGAGCTCCTCAGAGGATGAAAACAGCCAACTTCATCAGGAAAGCCAGCATGATAAGCTCCTCCAAATGAACCAACAGCTTCTTACACCTTCTACCACCTCCCAACAGCCTCTCTCAGCTCCCAACAGCCTTTTTCAATTCAGTTGGGTGCTATAATTTGACCACCAATTGTCAGTTCACCAGAGATGGTTATAGTCATACATAAGAATCTCAAGAAATATTTTTTTCTTGCACAAGAACAGAAGAGTAAAGATCTGGAGGTAGGATATTACAGAACAAGAGGTTTCCTGATCCCAACTACTTACCCTAAGAAGAGAAGAAGATGAGTGTGTGTATGAGAGAGAAAGGAAGAAAGGATAGGAAAGCTAAAATTTGGAGGCTGCTACAGGAGTTATGGTCATCTAGAAGAGATGTAGGCACAGTTTCATGCTGGAGATGGGGAGAATATTCTGTGATTAAACATATTGTTTGATAAAAGTTTCAGAGGGCACATTGGGAATGTTGGAATGGAAAATAAACTTGGGGTTGGGGTAGTATGGAATTAGGGGTGTCCACAAATATTCTATTTCCCTCTTTTCTGGGACACATGATTGTACTTTTCTATTCTGCAGAATTAAGATGGCTATGTAGCTTGCCTGGAGAAGATTGTCACATGATTTTCCTGTTATGAGCTCAGTTGTTCTCATCTTTGGAGTAGCTTGGGTCCTTGCTGTCGCTGAGGATGGCTGCAGTTCATTTTGGGGGTGTGCTGGTCCTTATCTTGGGCA
Organism: Chinchilla lanigera; assembly: GCF_000276665.1. Classification (NCBI taxonomy): domain Eukaryota; kingdom Metazoa; phylum Chordata; class Mammalia; order Rodentia; family Chinchillidae; genus Chinchilla; species Chinchilla lanigera. Next base: position 4,624,372 of record NW_004955422.1, read on the forward strand.
TTGCTACTTGGCTCCAGTGTAAATCCCTCAGTCTGCTGGCACAGATCCTTCATCCTATTGGCACAGACTTTCAAGCTTCTACCACTTATCTTTGGTCCTTTCAAATGCAGATCCTTGATACAGATTTGCATGAGACATTGTTGTGGGCTCTAGATCTCCAGTTGGACTCATGGAAGACACTGCCATGGGCTCTAGGTCTTCAGCTGGACTTGTGCAGGACATTGCCATGGAATCCAGGCCCTCAACTGAATTGTTTGGGTCTTGTCAGCCAACTCAGGAACCCCAAGGGAGATTTTCAAGGGTGAGGTCCCAAGGTTAAAGAACACATGTGTGCAAGACGTCAGCAACACCAGCAGGCAGCATGCAGCAGAGCAGAGAGCCAGAGTAAAAGCAAGAGCCACCTGCATCTTTATTGCATAATTATTGTACAGGTTGTTATCTCCTATTTGTATTCTTACATAGTGCTGTAACCAGCACATGCATGTTGATCTGTGCTAAGTCATGGTTGCATAACTGTATCCTACTGTGTGCCTGCACTAGACAAGTGGGGTCACATCCTCAGGTGTCCTGAGATGCCCCCAAACTTTGAAGCAGTCTGAGTGATTTCCCACAGGTCTCTAGTGCATGGAGAGATCTATTGTACTCTTTTTTATTTTAAAGAGAATAGTAAAAAAAAAACCATAATAGCAAAATACCCACATCACAGACAAAAACAAAACAAAGCAAAAACACTAAAAATGATAGAGGGTTTCAAAACAAAATGATAGGAATTAACAGTGGTTGTTGTATTACATATTGTTATCTTCAACTAAGTTGCCCAGATTGCCAGATGTAAGAATGCAAGATTGATCAAACTATTAAAGAGACTAAAAATATAATTAAAAATAACATTAGAGATGATACAGAGTTTCACTAGACAAGATGGTAGGAATTCACCAGTGGTTGTTATATTGCATATTGTTGTCTTCAAATCAATTGCTCAGATTACCAAATATAAACATGCAAAATTGACTAAAGTAAGAAAAACACTTTAAGCATTCCTTTTAGTAAACCAGCAGACATCAGCAGTACAGTTATCCCATCTATCCTTTCTCTATGTATATATCTTTTTGCCTTCCTTATTTTTCTTCTTTCCTCCATTTCAGTTGTTCCTTCCTTTGAACAATTTCTTTCACTTTCTTGTGCATTTGACTTTTTGGGTGAATAGCATAAAATAATTCTACAAATTTTGTTTGCTGTATTAAATGTATTCCTTTGTAAATCCTGACTACAATACAGCCAAACTGTCACTATACCTTACTTGCCTACTTTGCTATCTAAAATAAACATCTGTTCTCAGCAGAACTCTATACCTTTGTTGTTCTTCAATATATCTGGGGCTGTGGGTCAGTTCAGGACTTCACTCCATTCTGATGAAGTCTCCTGGCTCCCCAACAATGATACTCTCTGTCTGTAGCATCTTCATTCCTCTCCTAACAGGGATGAATGCTGGCCTGAACCGTGCAGTATGTAGCAAAGATACATACCATGGTGAAGAACAAGGCATTTCTGGAAGGGGTAGGAGCAAGGGTCAGAATGTTCCACACTGTTTCTCTGTGTTTATTCTATTGTTTAGGCTGATCGAACCAGATGGTACTAGTTACAGTACTGCTTTGGACTGTTTATCTCTGGACAGGCTCCGAGGGCTAGCCGTAATGTCTCCATCTTGGAGCCCGCTTTCTATCAACTCAACCCTGGACGACAGGCCTGGTTTGCTTTATCGATGTTCTGACTCTAGCTTGGGCCTGGTTGCTTTCTAACTGAGTGTCAATCTCTATACAACTTAGCTATTTGCAAAACTTCTGTTTGTCAACCCTGACATTATAAGGAAAGGATTCAGTGCCAGCTTGATGTCCTGTACCAGGCTGCTTGTGGTGTCCTATGATAGATCTGATACAGCAGTGGGGACACGTCCTTTAATTTTGTTCTCCTTTTGCTTCTCAAGTACTTTAACTTTTTAAAGAACTGACGCATAATACTTCTACCACCTATGAGAGAGAGTAGAATAATGCACTATGTGTGTACCATGTATAATGATTGAATCAAGGTAATGATTATTTCCATGTCCTTAAACATTTGTGATTTCTTTAGGCTTGGAATCTTGGACATCTCTTCAAGTTTTTCATAAAGTTTGTAATAGATTGTTTAGCCTGTAAGATTCTATTGTGTTTAGAGCACTGCATCTTATTCTTTCTGTCTGTATTTTGGTACCCATGTTCTAACTTCCTTCTAGCCCCTCTTCCTTTTCTATGATTTAATAATCATTATTCAGTTCTTTTCTCTAAGATTAACTTTTTAAGCTTCAACATATGAGTGAGAACATGTAATAATTGTTTTCCTGCGTCAGGCTTATTTCACTTAACATGTTGTTCTCCAGTTCCACAAATTTTCCTGCAAATAACAGGATTTCGTTCTTTTCATGGCTAAGTAGTATTCCATTATGAATACATAAGTATGCTATGCTGTATAAGTTGCTGTGTTTTCTTTATTCATTCTTATGCTGACACATACCTCAGTTTAGTCTCTGTCTTAACTAATTTTAAATAATGCTGCAGTTACTATTAGAGTGGCAATATAAGTATCTCTTTGAAATGCTGATTCCACTTTCTTAAGATATATACCCTGAAGTGAGAGAACTGGATTGCACGGTAGTTTTTTTTCTCTTTTTTTCTGAGGAAAACCTGCATTCACTTCTCCACAATTACTATACAAATTTCCACTCTCACCAACATAATTTAAGGGTTCTTTTTCCTTTTGTATTCTTATTGGCATTTGTTATTTTCAGCCAGGGAAATTTTGGGTTTGCTTGTTATCTCAGCATAACCTACCTATGTCCTATGTTGTGGAGATGTTTGTCCTATGAGACATAACACAACCTAGCTTAGCTATGTCCTGAATGATACAAAAATCTCTCCAGAAATGGTGCTTGCCATAAAAATTTAAATATATGGCCTTTGCTTAAGGGCTAAGTAGTAAGTAATAAAGAACTCATTCAAAGGCCAGAAAAGAGACAACCCATGTTATTCACTGCTAAAATGCTATATAAAATTGTCACTTTTAGTGACATGAAAGACAGATCATGTGCCACTGAGTATACAGGTCTATCATAAAATTTCAGAAAATAAAAACTAGTGTGATGAGTAGTTACAGGTGGCAATTTTTGTGGAAAGAAGCAGGTTTGCAACCAAGAATGAAAGGAAATAAAATATCCATGAAAAATACTTTACATAAGGAGGAGAAAATTACTTCCCTACTATATACAGAAAAATATATAAATAGGAAAACTTTGGAATAGAAATGTAAACCTCAGCACTGAAATGAGCATCAATTCAAATTAAGAGCATAACAATCACACCTGTTATGAGTTGAGTGACCTCCAAGTGAAGGTCCAACTAAGCATGTGCTTTGCAATGATGTGTACAATGTGGTACTGGACTCTTGCATGGATAGGGTCAATTGTTTTAATTTCCTGAAACTTTCAGTGCAAAACCTGAGAATGATCAAGGCAAACTAGAAAGAGTCACCTTACCTGTGAATCCCATGATGGTTCTTTGCCTGAATGAGAAAGAAACCATTGTTATTTTAAGCGACTGCACATTTTGGCATGGTTTGTTACTGCGGCCTAATCATGCTTGTTTTATAGGAGGAGAGGAATCAGAGTATGAAAAGGAGAGTAGATGAGAATAACTTAGGAGCTGTTCAGAGATCTCTGTTCTGATTCCTCATGAAGTATGAAATGGCAAAGCAGTAGGTTAACTTTGTACTAACCAGTGCTTTGGTTCAAATTGCTGTAAATCGATACTAAGGAACATATAAGAATTGAAAGTATGTTTACCTTGACTTTTGTTTACTTGTTTTTCAAATGAACTCTCTGAAACCCTTAAAATCATTCAATGAATTCCTCAAATTTGCAACCCAATTTTTGGATGCTGTCTTGGTTACTTTTCTCTCATTGCTGAGACAAAATACCTAGTGCCCAAAATTAAGGAAGGAAAAGTTTATTTATCTTACAGTTTGTGGAGATTTCAGTCCATACTTGGCAGATTATAAGGCAGAGTGGCACATGGCAGAGGGCTACAGCTCATGGTGGCAGAACACAGCCAAAGCAACAAACACACAAGGGAGGAATGGCTGCAAGCAGCCTCTTCCTCTCCCTTACATATGCAAACTATCCACCCCAGGGCGGGTGAAGCTCTCACACCCATAATCAATCAAACTCTAAAAGCCTGCCCCATGGCCGCATGAGGCTTTGGGGGGACACCCAGACACAAACCATGACAGGTGCACATGTATATCATGGTGTGCTGTATTCTTGTCCTGTGGATTTGTTTGGGATCCCAGCAATGTAATGGGTAGGTAGAAGGTTCTGGACCAGTTTGAACTCATCAGGAAAAACATCAGTGTTTGTATTGCTTTCTTTCCTTGGGAGGATACCCTTAGGGTTAGAATTATAGTGACTGAATGTGAATGAGATCTGGGAATTTTTATTTTTATTTACTTTTCTTGTTCAAATGAAATGAATATGCATTGTACTGGAAAGGCAGACAGGGTTATTACCAGTGCAGCTGAGAACAATTAGTTCCTATTTGCTTAACACCATTTCTTAATGTGCAATTGTAAAACTTTTCACAGGATGTTTTAAATGTAATCAATTTTTCATTGCTGTTCCTAATAATTCAAAGAGCCTGACATTTGCAATCAAGCCAACTGTGGTCGATACCCATTTTCTCTTAGTTAAATAGGAATTTAACTCAGTGACACAAGTGGTGGCTTCTGGAACTGATTCTGTGTATTTATTATTTGGTGCGGGCTGTACCCAGATTTATGTGTTGGCAGAAGGGACAGTGCTGTCTCGCAGGGCCAGCTGAACTTACTGTGTGTCTGGAGCCAGCCCTGTCAGGACTCACAACCTGGCCTTCCTGCCTTCTGGCATTGTGCCCTTGCTGCATGCTTCTCTACACAGCATTTTCCTCTCTTATAAAATGGGAAAGAATTTCCTTCATTGTGTTTTGTTAAGATTGAATGAAAGGATGAATTACTAATCATGATAGATACACCATTGGTGGGGGTGGGAAAAATTCCAGCTATAGCTAACAAAAGCTTAAAGGGAATTGAAGAGCTCATTTAGGAAGTGCCTCTACACTTTTCTGAATTTTAAGGCTATCTCTCCCCAGGTTCTCAAATGATGCCAGAACTCTATCTGTGCTGTTTGTATCTATCTGTCTTGGTCTCATTCTTTCGAGCTTTTCAGATCCAGGTTCTTAATCAGGATCAAAATACGTGGGGTTACCATGAAGAAAAGAATATTTCAGGGGTGGTTGAGGGGAGAATAAACACAGGGAGGGAAAAGTACAGAAATAAAGTAGCTTTAATTACTTTTTATATCATTCTCAGTGACTTCCCTTCAGACCACTTCCTTGAACACCTTTTCATCATATTCAAAACCATGGATTGGCAATTTTTGGCCATCCAGAGGCTCTATCTGCCCTACTACCTGTTTTTGTAAGTGAAGCCTTATTGAAACAAAATCACACTTGTTCATTTAGATGTTGTCTATAGCTGGTCATATATGTCTATGCTGTGATAGCAGAATTGATTAGTTATGACAGAATTTGCACAGTCTGCAAAAGTGCAATTCTTACTATTGGGCCATTTATAGGAAAAATTCCCTGACCTTTCTCCAAAATAGATTTAAGCTAATAGTGTTCAAAATGGCTTATTTACCACATGGTATATAAGACAAATCCATTGAGAAAGCAGAAAATTATATTTTGGATTTTTTACTTCTCCTTGTTTCTGAATGTTAAAATAATGAAAACTTCTACTACATGCAGTACAACTTGACAGTATTTAGTTAAGGCATATAACAATATTAGATGCAGGCATATATATTATAT
>NW_004955422.1:4630442-4631655 GCF_000276665.1 Chinchilla lanigera
TTAGTCAGCTTTTCATCACCATGACTAAATACTTTAGGGAAGGAAAACTTTAAGGAGGAAAGATTTATTTTGGCTCATGGTTTCAGAGAGGTCAGTCCACGGTCAACTGACTTCAAAGCAGAAACATCATGGTAGAAGGGCATGGTGGAGCAAAGCGGCTCAGCTCACTACAGTCAAGAAACTTAGTGTGCAAGGAAGACCCAGAGAGGAAGAGGCCAGGGACCAGGTATAGTTTCCAAGGTCATGATTCCAGTATTCCATCCCTTCATTAGCTCTCTTGTTTCTCTCATCTGTACATAATGCCATCAAAATATTTCATCAGTGGATCAATTCACTGATAGAGGTAGAGCCCTCATGATCTAAGTACCTTCTGAATACCCTACTTCTGAACATATGAGATTTTGGGGGGACATTTTAGATTTAAGGTGTAACAGTAAATAAAAAATATTAGAGATCATCAGACTGACAGCTGTCAGTGCTATATATTATTCTTAAATTCAGTGAAAACACAACTGGAGGAGAATGTGCTTGTACTTAACCATTCTCTCCCCCAATCCAGCTAGCTTTGTGAATCTACTTTTGTGTAGACCTGGATCACTCACTCTGGATGATGAGGATTGTGTGCTAAATCTAAATATTCATTAAAAAATGTAAAATACTAAAAATGCAGGAGAAAGATGAATAAGGGAAGTAGGCTGGGCCTCTGGTTATTGAAGCTGGGCACACTGTAGAAACATCAAAAGAATAAGCAATCACAGCTGCCTTATTCTGAATTTTAAAAGAGAATGGCATTTCTATTCATCATTTATCTTGCTTGAGATTTGAACAAATACAGAATTTCTGGCAGCAATTATTGATTTTTAAATATTTATAGAAAATGACACATGTTCTGCCAAATATGATATTTAGGAAGTGAGGTGAGTTACATAAATCTGGCATTGGAGATTGAGCGTCCAGAACAATTTGTAAAATATATTGAAGTTGATTAATGAGAAATAGAAATGTCAATCTGTTGCTAAAGTGAAATGATAAAGGGCCAGTTGAGATCCAGCAGGAACAGCATACGCTGGATCTGCAAAGAGTGCCTGGACTGAGCCTGGAAGCCTGGGTCCAATTTTCATCCCGGGAAGATTTGGTACTGGGGTTAAGCAGCCTTCAGTAACTGGGAAGAAGGTGTATGAGTGAATGGGGAGCTGTTCATTTGTGTTCTTTT
>NW_004955422.1:4631755-4633743 GCF_000276665.1 Chinchilla lanigera
AGAGAGAGAGAGAGAGAGAGAGAGAACTATCATATAGTGAAGGCTGTGGACCAAGTCGTACAAGGTGCTGGGGAAAGAATAGAGATACTAAACCATCACTCTAAGATAGAAGTTTCTGGAACTTCTTGAGGTAAACCAAGTTAATGCTGACCAAATCCCTGGGGCAGATATTGACCCCAAGGTTGTTGCTATAAAATCACCAGGCAAGAGGAAATATTTGGCAAGTAAGGTGTTTCTTGCATTGAAAGGGGGAGCATCTATTTTCTTTTAAAAAAAGAAGAGGGGAAAAGAATCTGTCTTTGACAAAATGATGCTCCAGACCCTTCCCCATCTTTCACCATTTTGCTATGGCGAATCTATGCCTTGAAGATGTGGAATGAGAAGCCTCTTAATGAGCTGTGACACTGGAAATCTGGGTCCATTTTGATGTGGGCAGACTGACTGAAGATTGCAAGAGAGCAGGCAATTCCCCCAACCCCATGCTGCAGAGAAGGGAGGCCATCCATGGGTCTTTCCCGAGAAGTTTCCAATAGCTCTCATTGGATGCACCAACCATTAGGGTGTAGCACTGAGCTGCGGTCACTGAATGGGGGTTCATGGCAACTACAGCACAAAACAAAAAGCAAAAGTAAAAACAAACAAACAAACAAACAAAGAAGCAAACCAAAGAAACACCAAATGAAACATAACTGACCTTTCCAGTTGAGTGATTCTGGCAGGCAGAGAAGAATGTTGCATAAGGAGAAACTAGAGATTTTGGTTCTCTGGGCTGATAGTGCATGAATTGAAGTTACTCATGCAGGTCGTTGTTCCTACTTCATTTGTAAAATGAGACCATCTATTTATATTTATTTGTTTAAGCCCATGCTGTGACTCAATCAGTGCTGTTCTAGTTTTTGAGAGTGTGGAGATGAATTGCACAGGTGATGTGCTGGATGATGACAGACTTCCTCAAGTGAAGTATAAACAAATAAGGTGAATCTGGGGCCTTGGGGCATGGTCAAAGGCAAGTTTCCTGGAACAGAGATGATAGGACTGATTCTGAGCAGGAGGTTGATCCAGGTAGAAAGTGCATGTATCAGCCAATTTCATGTTACTACCCAGTGAAATACCTGAGGCAACCAATTTATAAAGAGAGAAAGCTTCCTTAGCCCAGAGAACTGGGTTCAAAGGCTCAGCACTGGTGAGAATGATAGATGCTGGCACATCATGGCAGGGGCAGATGCAGAAGACGTGGTCACAACTTGAACCCGGAGGCAGAAAAAGACTGAAAGGCCAATCCTAGTCCAGCATGTTTCCCAATGACCTAAGAACCTCCCCCTGGGAACCCCTAGTACCAGCCTGAGGACTAAAGATGTATATGTGAACCTTTGGGAGTTATTCAAATCAATATCTAAGCCATAATGGTCCACTTATGAGAAAGAATGAAGTAAAATGGAGAACTTGGAAATTGTAAGCAGCCAGGTTTAGTGAAGATGAGAGGATTAAGTGTATAGTGGCACACAACTGCAGTCCTTGTGAGGTAGATATGGGGCAGACCTCGAATGCTAAGCTTAGCAATTTGGATTTCAGTAAGATACAGTGAGAAACCATTACATGATTTTATACAAGGAAGATATTATGACATTCTCATTTCAGAAAGCTAAGTTTGATAGGAATTAAGGTTACTGAAGGAGAGGGTATATCTAGAGGTGCAGCAACCATTTAGTAATGATTAAAATTTGCTATCAAATACTTATGCACACTGTTCTGTTGGACTCAATCAGTTCCTCTGGAAATTGGGTGAATAATTTGCTTGGCTCTGCAAATCAGGTACTGTCAGCCAATTTCATATCAATGGGGATAATTTTGATGTAAAATCTGTATCTTAACTTCTGGACTTCCTCAACCTTAACCAATACCTTTTCTTAGCAGCTACTTGTATGTAGGCTTTTATCTCTGTGTGGTGTCATCGTGGGTTGTGGGAAAGAGAGGTCCAGAGGTCTGGT
>NW_004955422.1:4633958-4663698 GCF_000276665.1 Chinchilla lanigera
AATGCCTGGTACTTCCATAATAAACCGGATCTGCGCCATCAGCCTGGTTCCCGGTGTCTTCTTTGCACCGTGTCGCCGCTTACCACGGGCCCATGTCCCTCGACCCAAGGAGGTTCAACCTCAGTGGGTACTGATCATTCACTCTGTCTGTTTCCTGGGCCCGAGGATTTGGGATAACTCTCAATTACACGTGCAGTGAACCAGGTTGTCTTCTACTCAGTGATACTAACTTCTCTCTTTATGACAGATCAGGCTGTACTGAGATGTCTTCTCTTTCACAGTGAACCCATTTATTTCAGTTTATAAAAGACAGTTTTCTGTAGGTCAGTCTAAAACAGTGATGGTGAAACTTTTAGAGCTTTCAATGATAAACAGCCCGCTGCAGCATGTGTGCCACAGGTTCACCACCACTGGTCTGTCTAGAGGAATCACAGTATATATTAAAGGCAGCAATAGGTTCTGAAAGATGCTACAGGGAAGAATTTGGTTTTGTTCTTTAACTCAAGATTTCTTAAACTCACTGAGTCAAAGAGTCCCCTAGTAGAAGTGTAATATCTGTGTTACTATCTGAAGATAAAACACTTTGGGACTTTCTGTCTGACATGATAATATTTATAATTAAAATACTAAACATAATTGCAAAATAACTAGAAGTCTTTTGGGTCTTCTTTTCATTAAATACCTTGGTTATTCAATAATTCTCCCAGGTCCTTGCTAACATTTAGCTGTCTGGTACCTAGGAATAGACAAATGATAAATTATATTCTGTATAATTGAAATAAGCTCAACTATTATGGGAATGAAAGTGATAACACTAAGTACTCATGGCAAAAGCCCAAGAACTGATGACAGAGATGCTGCTGATGTGTTGGCAGAGTTGGAGAAATGGCACAGATTGTAAGATTAGGTTTTGCATTTTTGTTTTGAACACTGGGCCAGTTTATGCCTTGCTGTGGTTTCCATCTGGATGTTTCCTCTGAAGCCTCATGCCGCATAGGTGGGGCTGTTGGAAGGTGCCTGGATCATGGGGACCAATCCATTCATGAGTTTGTAAATAGATGCGATGTTGGGAGGTGAATCCTGGTTGGAGGAGATTAGTCGCTTGGGGTGTGTCTTGCAAAGGTCTATTGCCCTTCTTCCTTCTTGATTTCTCTCTACTTCCTGCTGCCATGCTGGGAGGAATTTCTTCCTGTCTGCCACTCCTTGAGCTGATTCTCTGCCATGCCACCCTGCCTTGGAGCCAGCTGACTATACACTGAAAACTTTACAAAGTTTGAGCCAAAATAACCTTCCCTTCTTTGAACTGTCGGTGTCAATATTTTGTCCCAGCAATGAGAAGGTAACTAAGACATACCTTGACTCTATACACCCCATATAGGACATTTGTTTTGTGAAAGCAGGGCTGTGAAATGCTCCTGGCCTGAAAAAGTTAGAAATGCAACCACAGACATTTATTGAACGATGTACTGATTTCAAAGACAGAGTAATACATGGGTTGAAGGGAAAACTGTGAACACATAGTAACTGAGGCCACCACGTATTAGTGATGTGAAAGTGGACTGTAAAAGGGGGCAAATGATAAGGCCTATACCAACAGCTTTTTTGAGAAGATGAATGAGTGAATGAACGTGAAGTTCTTTAAGTAGTTCCTGGGGTATAATCCATACTAGGTATATATTTGCTACTATTTTCACTGTGAAGTGAGAGGGATGGAAAATGAATAAGACATCACGCTTGCCTCACACTCTGATTTGAATATGAATAAATTATAGTGATTGAGTGTGAGAAATAGAATTATAAAACTATATAGGTGATAGGTAGTCTAATGCTTAATAAAAGCAATTCCCAGGATCAAAGAGATGTGAGTTCAAATTTTGGCTCTGATATGGGCAGGATCTTAGGCAAGTGACAACCTTTCTGGGCCTTATTTAATTGCATAGCAAGTAGGCTAATCGCAGTGGTGGTTGTAAACCCCAGCTGATGTTATTTTGAAGCTAGCACAGAGGAGAGAAGAAGTAGAGTTTTGGGTGGAAACATGTTGGATCTGGCTCAGTTCCTCCTCCAGGAGTCATGTAGCAAGATATAGATATTTACTGAATGAAGGGAAGAGGTGATAATGAGCTCAGGTTGATTATTTTCTTTTCTTTTCTTTTTTTTTTTTTGGTACTGGGAATCGAACTCAGGACCTTGTGCTTGCCAGGCAGATGCTTGTACCGCTGAGCTATATCCCTGGCGAAGGTTAATGATTTTGAGTGGAATCCTGGAGAAGGAGCCTCTTGGCCTTCGCAGTTATCACTGTAGCAGACCCTGAACACCTGAATTCCTTGGCTTGGAATTTTGAACTGTTGCTGTCTGACTGAGCAGTTACTCTTCCATATGCGGAAGAGCAGCCCTAACCTCTGACTCAGGAAGCCACGAAGTAATATACAGGAATTTAGCCTTCCAGATGTGGAGCAGAATCACCAAGTCTCTGTGTGGTTCTGACTCTGCCCTTACTATGGCATGAGAGTGGCTCGAACTTAGTGTCAGTGCTACAGATTGGGCTCTGTCTCAGCGGAAGATGATTCTGGAACCTAGACCCTTCCCAGGCTGTGTGCTGGGACAGATGGTACTCAGACAAGTAGGACCTGGGGAGGAGAGGACTGAGTGGGCAGAGCTCGCTCCTTGACCCGCCTGCCTCCCACTCAGCTCTTTCTACTTTACACATGGAGCCCTGACACTCTTTTGCTCTTCACAGATGGAGAAAGTGACAACAGTAACTATCAGTGCAGAAAGAAGGGGAAAGAACCACTTTATTAGACATTTCCCTATGTTTTCTCTTGTTTTTATTTTTGCTACAACTCATTTCGGTAGGATGCAGCCTGCACCTAGCTAGGAAGACGTTAGCTTCAGGGACATGGTCAGCCTTGGTTAAGAGATGCCCTAGCAGCTACCTCTGCTATGCATGCCTGAACTGATTACTCTTTGCCCAGGTCTGTCCCATGTAGCACTTGGGTAGATCCCTAATAGAAATGATAACTGGTACAGATGGATCTTCAAGTCACAAATTTAGCAGCATTTAGGAAAATTATGTATACACATTCCCTATCATTCAGTCATTTTCTGGGTATACATACAAATAAATTCTTACACAAACTCATAAAGGGATGGAGATGGCAATAGTTTTTGTAGCACTGCTTGTAAGAATGTGGAAGCTATCAGGGTGACCTGAAAATACATCACTGCAGAAATAAATAGGTACAGTGTAGTAGCTTCCACCAAGGGGCACTGTGCAGCATTGACTAGAGATATACATATAGCAACGTGGATAACCCTTAAGCACGTGGTACTAGATAAAACACACACACACACACACACACACACACACACACACACACACACACACACACTAAGATTTACAGTAAGATTTGTAGCACAACACCATGAGAAAATGTATGTAGATAAAACAATCATGAAAGGTTTTTTTTAAGAATGCATATGTCTAAAAGAGTAGACATCAAAAACATTAGAACAGAGATTTGGGGTGAACGTGAATCAATAAGAAAGAAATTTTAATGAAAACCAACAATAATGATGTAACAAGAAATGGAGCATGACTAGTCTGCCTCTCTAAAAAATGGTTGGAATATATGATTGAAACTAATTATTATCTGAAGTCACTTCAAGGTAAATGAATAAGAAAGAGTTTGTTTTTACCTATTACTCATTTACCATCTCAACCTAGCCATTTGTGGTACAAATTCACTGTAGAACTCTTTTAAATGAAAACTTCTCTGATCCTCAAAAGTACTGGAACACTTAGAAGACTTGGTTTCTATTAACTCTCAATTCTTGTCTAGATCATTGCAGACACGTCCTAGCTTTTTGTGGCAACAAGTTTCTAGTCACTGGCCCCATTCTACCTCTTTATGCTTTTCAAGGAAAGTGATCATTCTTCCTGTACCACCACTCACTACATTAGCTCGTGCTACATTTTATCTCCTTTGGGATCCCTTAGGTTATACTCACACTCTCATCACTCACATTTGGGTTTCCAGTCTCCATCCCAAAAGATAGAACTTCTTCTATATAATGACTTTACTCATTCAATATGTATTTTCTGTCAGTCTCTGGGCTAGATGTCAGGGAAAAATAGAGTATATAATTGTCCTGTTGATGCTATAGCAAATTAACATAAGCTTATTGGGTCAAAACAATGTAAACTTATTGTTTTATAGTTCTGGATGTCAGAAGTCCTAAATCAGTTTCTCTAGGGTAAGATCAAGGAGCCAGGAGAGCTATACTCCTTCTAGTGTCTCTAGCAGACAATCTGTGGCTCACTTCTTCCGGTTTTTAGTGGCTGCCTGAATTCTTTGGCTCATGGGCTTTTCTTCCACGTTCAAAACCAGGGTCTTAGCATGTTCTTATAATGATGCTTCCATCATTACATTTCATCTGTGATTTTACTCCCCCTACAGCCCTCTGATAACTACTTGTATGACTGATTACATTGAGCTTACCGAGTATTCTAGGATCATTTCTCAATGTCAAGATCCTTTAACGACTCACTCTGACAAGTCATTCTTACTGTGTAAGGTAATATATTTACCACTTCCAGGGATTAGAGCATGGCTATCTTGAGATGTGTCTTATGAAGCCTACCACAGGGTTCTTCCTCTTAACAATCCATGGCCCAGAAGAGGATATCACCAAGTTCATGGGCAATTGCAGTACAGTGGTTAGTGTCATAACTTGGCAACTATACAGCAAAATAGAAAAACTTACCATAGCTTAAAGGTAGGACTGGTTCCCCACGGTAAAGAGAGGTGAAAATTAATATGGTCTGGTAATGTGAGAGGCGGGGAATGAATGCTATGTGCAAAAGCAGAGGGATGAGAGTGAGAATTATTGGAGGGTTAAAGCTGATCCTCCTGTAATTCTCTCTACACATCCTCTTTGTGTTATCTTACTACCTCTGCCTAGTACCTTCTTGCTTTTATTTGTAATGCCTATGTCCCCCCTTTTCTGTCCTTGAATATTCCTTTAGGACATTTAAATTCATACTCTGTAACTAGCATGATCACTTCCTCCAATGAATCCCTGTAGCTTTTTATCTATATTTCTCTTGCAGTCATTTTTACCTTAGCAGCTAGGTTTCAGGTTCTCAAATACTTATTATACATGTTTTTTTCTGTATATCTCTTCTTTTCCTTTTTGAGCTTGTGACTGAAATCAGTAGAAGACTATATATTCTCCTCATCTCCTCACCCTGTGTAACTGCTTACTTTGGCACTGGAAACAGAATAAACTATTAGCAAATACTGAATGAATGATTAAATGAGCAATTTCACATCTAGATTCAGTCTTATGTCAGATTTTCTGGGTATAAGAAGACTGGGAATGCCCTGAAAAATGTGTGGTGTGCTCAAGAGGTGTTAGACATGATCTTTGAAGATACAGATAGACTCAGCGAGTTAAACTATTTATCTATTCATTTAAAGTAGGAAGTACATAAAGCCAGAACAATACCATCTATTGGTGACAATTATGCATAGTAAAGGTTGACGAGGTGGCCTGTGTGCGTTCACTATTGTGTTATAAATGGATGAAGGATGGGGAGAACTGGATGGGTGAAAGAGGATGGACCCATAGGTGTTATTCCTCATCACGTAGCTGCTTTGGTCAGCTCTGCATTGCAAATTATAACAAATCTCCCTCATAATGAATACCTGTGACAATCAACTTTCAGAAGGTGTAGTTGGGTTCACACTTGTAGAGGTGTCAGTTCCTGGATGAACTGACTCTCTTGCTTTGGGCACATGAAGGCAAGAACTCATGATGCAGTGAAATTGCTTACCTGATACCAGGAAGCAAAAGAGAAAGGAAGAAACTGGGGTCCGACAATACTCTTCAAGGGTGTGCATGCCTAGTGACATGAAGATCCCCCATTAAACCCTAATTCCTAAAATTTCTACCATTTCCCAATAATGCCATTCCATGGAGGAAGCTTTTACCACATAGCCTTTGCAGATACTTAGACTGTAAACTATAGCAACACCTAAGGCCCTGATTTAAAAATTAGATATCAAGTAGGGCCCGTTGAGATGATCCGGCATAGATAGAATCCTGAATCTTAAGTACATACACCATGAGATAATTTCTATTGCTGTGGGATCATACTTTAATTCTCTGGAATTAAAGAGAGAATGGCATATCAGTTTCAGTCTTCCACATATATCTTTCTGGATCAAACGTAATAGAGTAGATAAAGCAAGATTCACATCTCATCCTAGAGTAAATTAATATTTAGAGAATTAAAAAATAAAATAATTTTTGAGACAACATTTTATGACATTTTCTCTGAGATTTCATTAAGTGGGTATACCTGACATGTTCTGGCAGGTTCTTGTATATCAGGCTGTAACAGTATTTGGGACTAGATATATATTACATGCTCCTCTTACCTAGCCTGTCCTCTCCCACTCGGAGAACTTGACTCCCAGGAGGTCTTATTTTCTGTTTAAGGGAACAAGGTAAAGCCTCATGCTGCACTAGCTTAGCTAACCACTTCAGATGGCGGCCACCTGAGATGACTATGGCCCCATCATTTTTCACTCTGACAATTTCAAGATTTAAACTTTGTCAATGGTCCCATAAATTCCAACAAAATCCTCTGGACTACACTTGACTCTCCTGCATGAGTCTACTGGGATGAACCCCATTGTAATTGGCTTCCTTTTTTACTGTAGACATTATCAGAAGTTCAAGACATCCAGACGGTCTGCCATCTGGACCGAATCTGTACTAAAGAGACATCTCACAAAAATGGAAAAGGAACATTAACATCCCATGTATAGAATATGCATTTTCACCCTTATTATGCAGATATTCACTTGTCTGCTGAACCTTTCTTGGTTATCTGAAGGATATTTTGAGGTTCAAATATCCATAATAGATCCATAATCTGTCTTCTAAAGTCTGGGTCCCTTACTGCTGTTCCTTACTTAGTGACTGGCACAGTCATCTATCTGGGTGCACAATCTAGAACCCTGGGGTGAAACCTTGGCCCCAACCTCTCCTTTACTACCCACACCCAATACAAAATCAAGTCATGTTGATTTTACCTCTTAAATGTGAAATGATTTCATCATTTTCTCTTCATTTTGACCACTACCGCTTTATTTTTTTCAATCTGCAAACTTATTTATTTTTTTTATTTATTTTTACTTCCAAGAGAAAATAAAATAAAATAACAGCAACCCAGACAGAAACAAAACAACAGAGGAAAAATAAAAATGATACAGAATCTCAAAACCAGGCGATAGGAAGTTAATAATTGTTGTTATATTACATACTGTTACGTTCAACAAAATTGCTCAGATTACCAGAGGTAAGAATGCAAGATTGATCAAACAATTAAAGAGAATAAAAAATAATAAAAAAGTATTAGAGATAATGCAGAGTTTCACTAATCAAGATGGTAGGAATTCAACAATGGCAGCTACTGATCATGTGTGAATCTTCCTACTGTGAAAGGAATGATTTGTTTCCTTTCTTTGGCTGTTGTCATTTTTCTTAGCTCCCTCAATTCCCCTTCTGTAATCCGTTTCTTAATTCTTCACTTAGAATTCAGTCTTTAAAATACATAAATCTGACTATCCAAACATCTTCACTGAAAATAGTGGGTTTCCATTACTTTTAGAATTTATACAAAAGAGGGGGCTGGGGATTTAGCTCAGCGGCAAAGCGCCTGCCTGGCAAGCGCAAGGTCGTGAGTTCGGTTCCCGGTACCGGAGAAACACCCCCCCCAAAAAGAATTTATGCAAAAGAAAGAAAAAGCAATGCCAGTGTGATATACATTAAGTGGCATGGTTTGGTGCCTACTACTGCACCACATTCAGCATACCCAGACCACCACCTTACTACAACAACATGCTTTTCTGTTTTTCCTGGTTACCATTCTTTCCCTCCTTGCTCTCTGCAGGATATTTTATACTTTTGATACTCTCTGCAAACAATATCTTTTCTAGCTAATTACTTCTTGTACTTCCCTTTTCATCACTTACTCAGGGAAATCCTGAAGCCCCAAAGGAGATGATGTTAAACCTTCCTGGGATGATCAGAGCACAGTGAATTTCTTCCTAGTAGTTCTTAGAATTAAAATTTTAGATTTCTTTGCCTACATATTGAATTTATGTAGATTTTTCCTGATTAATTGTAAATTCCATGAGAGTTGGGCCGTGTCTCAGCATTATTTCCCCCACAGCTTGGTAGAAAATAAGAGCTTGATAAATATTTGTCCAGAGTGAATTAAAGTCTGTCTCTTTCACAGCTAACTCTGAATCAGTGACATCTGAAGCAAAACAGGATTTACTAGTGAAAGTGATAAGCATCTCATAATAGTTCAAAGAACAACATAACGTATAAGTATAGAAATGGGGGCTGAAGGAATTTACTAAAGTGGCTTAATTCAAAATGCATTTCTAAAGTTATCCTAAAAAAACCTAATTGGGTTAGGATAACATAGCCACTACAAAGAGCCACTGAAATAAATTTTAACTACAGACTTTAACACATTGGCCGATGTGGGAGGAGCTGGGGAGTGGAGGCTGTAGTTACAGAAATACTCATTGTCCTCTTAAGCCTGAAGCAGTGGCATTGTTCGAATTATGGGACTCTTCAAGGAAGTTAGAGACGTGACTTGAGTCAAATAGGGAGTGTGGTGAGGTCTGTTGAGCTCCTGAGGTTGTTCACCATGAGTCCCGTGTTGAGGTCTGGAAAATGGCAGATCAAGGGAGGATGATTTTCCTGACCTGGGCAACCCCTCGAGAGGAATGGCTTCTGCCTCTTTCCAGTTTCTCAAATCTCCTGTCAGTTGCTGTCTTTAGCAAATTGTCTAAGAACCACACAGGAAAGCGGAGTGATGGTGGTACTGACAGGTTGACCAAAGAATATGCAGCCTGTAGAGACCATTGCTTGGTTCCAATCTGGAACTTTCTCTGAGCACATCAATTTGAACCAGAGCTACTCAAGGAAAATCCATTCCTGGAGTCTACCCCATAATACAACTTCTTTTTTTCTTTACCCATTCATATATCTCTAATTGTGAAGGAAAATAACTTTTCACAGGTAGTGCTTAATTTTTGGTAGAGACTGGGTTTTCTGATCTTTGGGGATTATTTTCCCTAAATAGAGCAGCAAATAATACATGTATGATATGAGTCTGGTTCCTATTTGCAAAAGAAATTAAATTCCATTCCCACTCCCCGGTACCATAATGATAATAATAACTATAGCATTTGTTTATGGGATGTTTACCATGTATCATCCTCACTGAGCTAGGTACATTAGTTCTGATCCATACAATTATCCAACCACAATGAGGATATAGAAGTAATAAAGCAACTTTTGTTACTCAGGAGATTTTAATGAGATATTTGCAACGTATCTACTCTATTACCTATGACAAAATTGTCCTTCAAATTGGTTGTCTGACCTAATGGCCCGCATTTAGTAAACGGCAGTGAGGATATTCAACATTTTGTTTCATATGAGAGATATTTCACAGGTAAAAAAAAATTACCGCACAGTCTTCATAAATAAGAGATATCTACAAATATATCAAAAAGAAATAAAATTACAAATGTTTTATTTAGCCTTCAGGTTTTCCTTTATCTTGTTATGTAATCTATCATTGACATTTCTGCACAGGGTCCACGATGAGGAATATAAGCAACCTTTATACTTGTGATTGATTTTCTACTTTCAAAGTATTTTCAGGGATGTAATCTCATAGTATGTTCTCAACAACTCTTTCAAGTAGGCTGGCCAAAAATTAGTTAATGAAGAAAGCCCAAATCATACTTAAAAGGTACTGAACAATGACTCTTTTCTAAACTGGTAATTTAATAAATAATGTGTTAAGCTTCCATACAACTCTAGTTGTAGTAAATAGTATGAAATTGACCAATAGAAAAATCAGTGGCATTGTATTATAGTGGAATGTCTTTCAACATGATTTTGCAGAGAAGATCTCATACAAATGATAAAGCAGAGTTCATTTATTTCAATAAGAATTATATAATAAAATTTAGTCATTTCATGCTTTTTTAATTTAATTTTTTTTTAAAGAAAAGAAAACATAATAAAAACATTAGAAGTGGTACAGAATTTCACAAGACAAGATGATAGGAATTCAACAATGGCTGTTATATTGCATAATGTATTCAAATTAGTTGTTCAGATTACCAGATTTAACTATGCAAAGTTGGTCAAAAAATTTAAGCTTTAACTCTTCCTTTCAAGAAACCAAAAGATGGGCTAGGGATTTAGCTCAGCAGCATGCTGCCTGCCTGGCAAGAACAAGGTTGTAGGTTCAATTCCCAGTACCAAAAAAAAAAAAACCCCAAAGAAAACAGCAGTATGATTATTTTAGCTATCTTTTGTGTATGTGCGTAATTTACATTTGCTTTGGGGAATACTCATGCATACACATCTATAGATGTGTGTAGATGCACACACATCTATCTGTACTTTTTATTTATTCTCAAAAATGTTCTGTTGTGCTTTTGTGTGTGTATTCTTGCTTATGTGCCAGTTCACACACATACGTGCATCTGATTGGTCTGTATCCAAAGAATATCTATTTTGTATGCTGAGCACTCTTAACTACAACAGGTTACAAGATATTTAGATGGTGATTACCTCTGTCTTTCATCATGGGAACTGAGAGTATTTTTTAAAAAATCCCAGCTCTGAAATGGACTGCAATTTTTTCTTACCTTTAAACTTGCTAAGCAGTTTACTTCAATAATATCCCTTAATTTGGAGTTCCATAGATTAATTTTACATTATGTAACATTCACTTACATTTGATCTAAACTTTTGTCCTTGTCTTGTATTATGGGACAAGGCTAATCGGATCACACCACTAGTTTTCTTTATTTCACTCTCATCATTTCAAATGTCTTCATTTCATCTTTTCTTATGATTTCCCCTTCAGAGTCTCTTAAATCATATGCCACATGCAGAATGCATTTTAAAGGTTTTCTTGAAAAGCTAAATTGCTCTGAACAGTTTTGTTTTTGTCTATGTTGTTATTTTGCTATTGTTTTTATTCTCTTTAAAATAAAAAATGATATTGTCATAAACATTGTTAATAACAGCTTCTCCTGGTTAGAAAGAAACCTACCTTAAGTATGAGCAGAACCACAATGGAAAGAGGTCAGAGTCACAGCCAGTTAGTCAGAAGTGATTGTGGAATGCTGTTTTCTATGACATAGGGCTCAGAGAATGTATTTGCATTTTGAAACTGGGCTGTCATTGGTGTCCAATGAGGGTGCAAGTTTTGTAGAATGATAGTGCTGAAAGCATACTGGGAGAGAAGACATGGAAACTTACAGAAGAATTCTGGTCCACAGAAGGACCTTGAAGGAAATAGAAGATAAGTATATACTAACTCTTTTTTATTTGCTTTGGTTTTTTGAGATAGGGTCTTTCTATGTAGTTCAGGCTGCTCTTGAACTTGCTATGCAGTCCAAACTGGCTTAAATTTGCAGTGATCCTCCTGCCTCAGCCTGCCAAGGGCTAGGATTATAGATGTGTGTCATCTTACCTGGCCCTAATATACTAACTTGAACAGGTTGGCATCATTTTACAAAGTATTAGGAGCATTTTCTTTGTCATTTATTGATTCACCTAAATGGACTAATCAATACTTTTTCAAATTCACAATGTGCAATCTCCACCTCCCTTCTTCCCCCCTTTAAAAATTGCCCTTCCTTCCCTCCCTTTTCTTCTTTTCTCCCTCTCTCCCTCCTTTCTTCCTTCCCTTCCTTGGTTCCTTCCTTTCTTGTTCCTTCCTCCTTCCTCTTCCTTCCTTCTCTCCCTCCCTTCCTTATTTCTTTTGCCCTTTCTCCTTTTTTTCTTCCCTCCCTTCTCTCCTCCTTTGTCTCCTTCTCCTCCTTCTCCTCTCCCCCTCTAAGACTTTTTGTTGAGCACTACATATCTCAGACAGTTAACTCTGTTAGTATATGATAAAGAAGACACAAATTCCTCAATCAGTATAAAAACTGTAACCACGATTTATCAGCCTAAGTGCAAAGAGATGCATCATTTGTTTACAGTTAGTTCAAGTGGCTCCAGAGGATCATCTCAGGCATTTCTAAATGTTTCCGGCTGTATCTTCAAAAACCTTTGCCAGAGCATTGCTTGGGATCAGAATCAAGCTAATAGGTTTGTAATTTCCAGATCCATTCTGGGTGCGGGGAACAGAGATTTCCTCACCTATAGTCTTCTGGCATTTCTTTAATTCTTCTCTGTTTTCGGATTTCAGTCAATGACTGCAAATATATCTGTGTTTCAGAATTCTGCTGGCTGGTTCGGTTCACTCTGGACTTACATTTTTATCCGTGTGAACTACTACTTTTCAATTCAATTTGGTTTTTTTTTGTTTTAAAGATAAAAGGAGGGAAACATTAACAGACATACAACATTTTACAGCATATCACAAGCACAGTACAGATAATACAGAGTTACAAACAAAGTGGTAGGGAATTAACAATGGTTGTTGTATTACATATTGATATCTTCAAAGTGGCTTCTCATGAAAACAGATATAGACGTGCAATACTGGTCAACCAAAGACTCCTTGACAGTTTCTTTCAGCATAGAAATAGAAGACAGAAGAACAACCAGGTTAACTGTCATGTATATACATACATACAAAATTTCTCCTTCTTTCCCTTCTCCTTTCCCACATCCCAGTTGCCCTTTACTCTTCAGCAATTTCCTATCATTTCACAGTGTCTATCATACCTCCGAGTTTGAATTAACTCTTTCAAGATTTACACTAGTGACACAATGCGGTGCTTGCACATGTATGTTTGATTTATTTCACTTATGAGTATGGTCTGTAGTTGTGACCATTTAAATATAAAGGCCTCAAGTTTATCTTTCTTTATAGCTGAGTAATATTCCATTATATAAAAGTACCATAATTTTCTTATCCAATCCTCGGTGGATGGACATTTGGGTTGCTTCCACATTTTAGCAATTACAAATTGTGCTGCTATGAATATAGGTGCACATATATCACTGTGATATGATGTTTTTAGATCTTCTGGGAAAATACCGAGTCAGGTTGTGCACATGTCCTGAACTGCAAGGGGACACTGGATCAGACGGTCGGCCATCAAACGACACAAGTGCCCGTGTCTGAGAACGAGGAAAACTAGATATAAATCAAAAACTGCCGGAAAACCGAGTCTAAGTAGCGCTACTCAGAGGTCACCCAGGGGCAAACCTGAACAACAGGAAAAGTAGGGACACTAGTAGTTTTGGCTGAGCAGCTACTGAAGAGGGAAACTGAGCTTTCTGCATCCGGTAGCAAGCATGCCAAATCAATTTGTTTTTGTTTTTGTTTTTTTTTTTTTTGATTTCGGTTTTTTTTTTTCGGTACCAGGAATGGAACTCACGACCTTGCGCTTGCTGGGCAGGGACTGTGCCCCTGAGATAAAGCCCCAGCCCCTTTCAATTCAATTTGAAAACGATTCTTTTTGCTGAGAAAGTGAACAACAAATAACCAAAATAAAATAAATTTGCAATAATTCAGTTATGTTACTCTTTTGAAATACTTCCAAATTTTCATAAAGTTAGTAAGAATAATTCAGAGGATTTGTTTTTTTTTTTTCATTTCTGAAGCACTTGCTCTTCTGGTGCTTCCACACCCCTGAGTACAGGAATGTGTGGTCTGCTAACACAGACCACGGCAGTTTTTGATTTTCATATAACTATCCTAATTATCAAAATCAAGGAATTTACATGGGTAAGTACTATTACCTAATATAAAGATCTCATTCAGCTTTTCCAATTATCTTAGTAATGCTCTTCCATTAATCTGATTATTGTGATATCAGTGACAAATAAAAGTTGTGGATATTTAAGGTACATAATGTGATGATTTGTTGTCAGTATATAGTGTGAAATGATTGTCATAATTTACCTAATTAACAGAGAACATATCTAACATCTCATGTAATTGCCCTTCCCCTAGTATTGTGAGAACAATTAAAATCCACTCTTAGCTAATACTAAGTATAAAGTATTCTTTATTAACTCTAGTGACTGTGCTGCTCTTTAGATTTCCAGAACTTACTTATGTTTTTTACTTTATTTTTTGTTTTATTTTAAAGAGAATTTAAAAAAACAACAGTAGCAAAATGCCAACAACATAAACAAAAACAAAACAAAGCAAAAACAGTGAGAATGATACAGGGTTTCAGAACAAAATGATAGGGATTAACAGTGGTTGTTATATTACATATTTTTATCTTCATCGAAGTTGGTCAGACTACCAGATGTAAGCATGCAAGATTGAAAGGAACAGTATTTTTTGACCAATTTTGCATGCTTATATCTGGTAATATGAATAATTTGAAGACAACAATATGCGATATAATAACCATTGTTGAATTCCTACCATCTTGTTTGGTGAAACTGTATCATTTATAATATTTTGCTTTTGTTTTTTATTCTCTTTAATGGTTTGATCAATCTTGGAACTTTACTTATCTTATGCCTGAAAGTTTGTATGTTTTCACTAATGTCTCACTGATGTTTCCATTTCCTAGATCCTGTAAGCCAAGATTCTACTCTTTGTTTCCATGAGTTTCTATGAGTTTGACTTTGCAAAAGTTTACATATAAATGATCCTGTTCTTTGCTATGCTTCTCCTTTCTGACATGAGGTGGCAAGCTCGACTTTTGATTTCCTAGCCCAGTCCCAGGAGCAGCTGTTTCTCTGTGGAGCTCTGTTTCCTTTTAGTAGGGAAAGATATTTCAAAACCCAACTTTGAGCATTATCTGGTTGTCATGTGAGCACTGCTCTCAGCCATCTTAGAGAACAGAATTAAAGAAGGCAAATGCAGATACTTTTATAGAGAGACATATAGTCTTATGTAGTTGCATAAATATATGTACATTTTGCACATACAAATTAATATGTGTTTTTATAACTGTCTCTACTGAATCCATGGACTCATATCCATGCTTCCAATTCTAACCCAAAACCATATGGCTCATTCTAAATTTATTCTTTCCTTCCTTGTCACTCCCTGTTTTGAGTGAGCCTTTGCATATTTATAGTCTCAATCCCCTCTGTATACTCTATCGTGATGGCCCTTCCCACCTTCCTCAGACCCTCCCCACATACTTGGTACTTATACCAGAGGTGGTGATCCTACGAGCTGTTAGTATCACTGAAAGCTCCAAAAGGCTCACCATCACTGCATACAGTACAAGTCACTGTTTTCTTGCACCTTCCTGAGTCTTTTTTAGACTTTTCCTGGACTTATCATCTTGCCCAGGCTTTGACTTTTGGACCAAGCTAGCATGCTCCCCCTCCTTGCCCAAGTAGGCTTCCTTATCCTGTTTGGTTTCTAATAATCTTCACTGTGTTACTCCTACCTTACTGCCACCACTACTACTCCAACAGGGAGATCTGTGAAGGAAGGAAAGAACGAAGGAAGGGAAGTACTCAGTTCCAATGTCACTGGGTCCATGACCTTTCCTGCTGTTCAAGCAAAACCCTAGCATCATTTCTGAGTTTTTTCTGTCTCATTCCTCTCATTATCTAATCCATCATAAAGGCGTGGTTAGAAACACATCAGAATCAAACTGAAAATCTGAAAAATATATGAAATAGCTATAAAACTCTTCTCTAACAAGGCATAAGGACTCGTGTCTGTAATCCCAGCTACTTGGTATATTAAAGCAGGAGAATTAAGAGTTCTAGGCCAGTCAGGGCAACAAAGTGAGACCGCATTTCAATAAAGCCCAAGTTGTCTATCAGAAAACAATCCTTGCAAATTCGATGAGAATTTACTAATTTACAAGATGTATGCTGAGTCTCATAGGGTTGAGGTTGCCCAACTAGCAACACATTAGAGGCTTTGCGTAATTCAGACAGATAAGATAATTTATTCTACTTTTATCTTTCTTTTGATTTAATATAGTGACTTCTTGACTGGTCTTTTTCCCCCATTCACTGTATTCCTTTACAATCAAATTTCTACACAGCAGTGGAGGGATCCTTCCAAAATGCAAATCACATTGTGTCACTCACTTCCTTGTTTAAAACCACCTGTGACTTCCACTTGCACTTGAAATAAAATTCAAATCCATTAACCTGGACGATTTTCCAGGTGCTGACCCCATCTACCTCTCTGATTTTGTTTCATTAATTTCTGCACCTTATTTATCACCCTGCAGCTGTGTACGGTCTTAAACTCTTTCTGATACATGCTCAAGTCATTACTTCCACAGGTTTGAACTGCTAATCACACTTCTTTGTGTGATTTGTTTCCATTTCATTTCAGGTAGTTATTCAAAATCACACTTCAGACAAATTAAAATAGATCTGCTTACTAGACTGTGACTTACTGCAATTGTTTCTGTAACTGCCGTATCCCCAGGGCTGACCGAAGTGCTCAACACAAAGCAAATGGATAAAGTGCACTGTTGAGTGATTTTTTAATATTGTCTGTTATCATCACATCATATTCCTCAAGAGACTAAAGATTGCTTTTTATTTTATTTAAATTAAATTTTATTTTTATTTATTTTCTACATATGTATGAATACAATAAATGCATAGGAAACATGACATGATAAATATAAATTGAAAGCATTGGTTGTCTTAGCATTTTTGATAAGCCTGGATGTGTGAAAGTTCTGTACAAAGGGAACAGAATGGTCCCGTCATCAATGATTCAAAAAGAATGGTATAGAGCCATGGGAATATGAGGAAGATTGAAGATCATTATATTCCATAATGAGCAGAATAAAAGATTTAAGGGAAATTCTTGACTTGGGTTAATGACACTTTAGTTTGCTCATTACCAGAACCATAATTTATCTAGTTCTGAGATACAGAGTCTTATGTGTTTGTAACTACTGCATATTTGGGTATTTATTTGATATATAAACACTGCTTTTTATGAGTTTCTGGATCATATATTTTTCATTTGAGGTTTTATAAATGTGCCATTCTAAACTCTATGTTGTGTTTCATAATACCGCATTTCTAATTTTTCTGTTGATTGGATAATTTAACTTCAAATATCCCATGGTGACCTACCATCTCCCCAAATTCCTGGAATTTTCCTATTGTCAATTGTTTCTTCCCAGTCCAGTCCGGATAGTCTCATTGTCTCCTAATTCCTCAAAGATGGAATGGGTGACAAAGTAGGCAATGCTTATCTGGGGTCTGCTCATAGGAGAATGAGACTTAACATATGTCATAAGGACTGATTTCCTTTTGCACTTTATACATTTGCAAACTGTGACCATAGAGAAAGGTTCACTTATCAGAAACGTATATAAATGTGTTCTAGAAATTCTTTTGAATTATTTCTAGTAAACTAACTTTGCAAGTTTGGTGAGATGTATGTTCAGTCTTTGTAGGACCAAATGTGACCATTTAGCAACACATTAATGCGCATTCATTTTATTAATCAAATTCTTCTGAATTTCCCATGGATTTTTAGGTTTGTTCTATAATTTTGAAAAAATTTTGTCATGTGCACAAGTGAACACATGGACTGTTCTGAAGACCATGATGTGAGTCTGCACTATCTTGTTTTCGTGTATTATTTATTTCAATGGCCTTATTCATATTTGTGTAAACAATAAATAATGTTAATAATATGAACAAGTAAATGAGGAGCCCATTTTAAAAGCATTATGCCTCCTTTCTCATTATACATGGTTAGCAGGATATAACTTTATCTCTTAGCTGAGCTGTAAATGATTCCTTGGAATGAGAATACACTGCGGAGTGATGAAATGTTTCTAGAAGACCTTTTTGAAATTTGGGCAAAGAGTGGATTACAGCAAGGTGAGAGAGGAGGCAGAGAGGCCAATGCAGAGGCTATTGCAACAGTCAGGGTAAGAGGTGATGGGTGCTTAGGATAGCATGGTAGCTGTGTAGGGAGGAGGGAGGTACAGATTTTCAAAATATGCTTCAGAGATGTTACCAGCAGGACCTGTTCATGGGTTGAATGTGAGTATCAAGGGAAAAAGAAAACATTCTTCAAAATTTGTTAGAAGTCATTTGCAAGGTGAAACATACCTTTTTCTTCACACATATTATTTTAAGTACCAGTTTGCTCAGGAAATGGAAAGTTTATCTTTATTTAGAGATATGAGAGCCAGGTGTGGTGGTGCATGCCTGTAATCCAAGTACTTGGAAGGCTGAGGTAGGAGGATTGTTGCAACTTTGAGACCAGCCTGGGCTACATAGTGAGCTCAAGGCCAGTCTGAATTGCACAGTGAGAGCCTGTCTTAAAAAAGACAAAAAGAGAGAGAGAGAAAGAGAGAGAGGAGAGAGAGATGAGAAGACATATGCTTTGTAATAATCAGGTTACCATGGACTATTTAGAGGGTCACCAAATCCTTTGAACTACATAAAAATTTAAATTTATGTATATGCTTTATTAGGAAGAAAGTCCATAACTTTCCAAAGTCCCTATCTTCAAAGAAGTCTCTGAAAAATTACAGGTTAAAAGCCTCTATTAGTTCATTTGCCTACAAAGTTATATGTAACATACCACTTCAAAACTCAGTAGCTTAAAATAATGTCAGAAATTCTTACATGCTTGTGTTCAGCCAGTGTGGTCCGCTGGTCTCCATTTGACTTTGCTCCAGGTCATAGACTCAGGTCAGATCTGTTCCTTGAGTTCTGAATCCTTCAGGGTCTGTGAGCCACTTGAGATCTGTTTGTTTGTTTTGAGACAGGGTCTACTTATGCAGTCTAGGCTGGCCTTGAACTCACAACGTAGCCCAGGCTGGCTTCAAACTCAAGGCAATCCTCCTGCTTCAGCCTCCCGTGTGCTGGGATTACAGGCATGCGCCACTATGCCTGGCTTTGAGATCTGTTTTTGTATGGAGATATCAGAATTTAAGAGTGAAAGCACATCTGCAAAAGCACATTTGATGCCTGCTGAAATTCTAGTGGCCAAAAATGACAAACCCCAAAGAAAAAGGGTGGGGAAATTCACTATACCTTTAAGTGGCAGAGAGGCAAAGCAATATGACAAATGGCAGTAAGACCTTATTTTTTTATTCTTGATTTTTAATTTTCCTTTTGAAGTTCATAGCATCAAAACATCAAATAAACATTTTGTGGAGAGTGGATGTGTCACTTCTCCCATCTGTTGTGATACTTTGCTCTTGAAATCTTTCTCCTCTAGCAATCTTGATCTTTGAATGTGGCTTGAAGCATACTAATGTAAGACCCTGAAATTTATCTTTCTAAATGTATTTAATGTCCAACCTCATGACTTGCCATGCTGGGAGGGTTTTCCTTGGTTGACTTTATTTTTCCTCCTTACAATTTGTAGTCAGTTCTCAGAGAAACAAACATTGAGCCAAGCCAACACACACACACACACACAAACACATGTACACACACATTCATATATGCACACACACATACATATGCACACACATACATACATGTAGACACAGACATATCCACATACACAGGCACACAGGCTGATATACATGCACACACAGACCCAGATACACACACACCCCACAAATCTGTACAGAATTATTTCTACTTCTTACAATTCTATTTCAGTTTTCTAGCAGCTAATATCTCCTTAAAATATTACTAAAGAGTCTCAATATTCAGAATATATTATCTCTTCAACTTCAACTCATCCCAAGGAGGAGATATCTTATCCTGCATCTTTTGAATCAAAATGCAGGCAGTGAGATGATCCACACCCAAGATCAACTAGCAAATATGTATTCTAGTCTACTTGGCCAACAAGGTTAAAATTCATTTGTGGAATCAGGGATTCTCTAATCACATCTAACCATACCATGCTTCAATGAAAACTCAGGCAAAGGGAAGCCTTTTGGTCTCAGATGTATTTTAAAAAAATCTTCTTTTCTCCCTCTGGGTCTTTCTTGAAGAATAAACTTTGTGTCTTTTTGAAAGTACCTCCCCTCGCTTTCAGTAAAACACATGCAGTTTTTAATCTTTTCCTCCCACCAGGGCAGATTGAAGCAGTCTATAATTAATGCCTCGAAACATGTTCAGCTGGATTTAAAAAGAGACACAAATAGTAAAGCGTTCCACACACCTACATGTCTCCTTTAATTGAAGACATGGTAAAGATTTCTGCAAAAATAACCAGAAAGCTGCAGCCATTCTATACTGACACATTCAGGGACATGAAGGACTGTGTATCAGTATTTTAGTGGCTCTCCTGATAGTCTCAAAGTGATCAATAATTAATCTTGGATGTTTAAGATATGCTTTTATCTGGTTGTGGGGGACCCAATATAAGTGATCTCTTTGTATCTCTTCCAATTTAGAGTATACTCGGTTGACTTAATTAAATAGGATTCTTTCTCTTTTCCTCAAAGTTATGTGTGTCTAGGGAGAAAGAATTTTTAAGTATATCTCTGCCTATCGATTTCTCTCCTTGGAGAAGTGTAAAGAAGAAACATCTTGCAAGATCTTTCTTTGGTGAAAGGCACCAAAACATAGGCAATAAATGTGGGACTCTGGTTGGTATTTGCATCCTGACTTCATGGTTTACTTACTCTGCTACTTTGGGTTAGTGGAGAAACTAATTTCCCTCAAAGATTTTTAGAGGCTCATGGGAAGTCATGTATGTACAACGTTAATCCAATTTCTGTCACAAAGTAAGAATTTAAGAACACTGCCTAACAGTAAATTTCTATCATCGGTAGCTTGTTTGCAGCTTTAGAAGTAAGAGGTAGATAGGTTATAAAAAAATGGGTAAAATATTGGCTTAAAATGTTAAACAAAAATAATAATGGAATACTTTGTTTAAAGGCTCATTGTACCTTTTAAGTGATATGGAGAACTCTTACTAAGTGAGATTCTTATAGAGTGACAGCCTCAAGTAATTTGTCAGTAAGTGGTTATCACCCACTTACCCAATATAAGAAAACACATAGTCAAAAGATGATGAGTGTGCCAATGATATAAAGAGAAGAAAGACAACGTACTTCAGCAGGCAGGAGCTTGGTGCTTGAAAATTTGCTTTCTGTAGAGCATGCCTGAGAATCTATTCTTTTCTGGTAATTGGATGGGGGAACCGGAATGGGCAAATAAAAATTATTTGGGTGATCTGGCAACATTTGGGGAGATTTCAGAAGCCATGTTGTGAAATTTGAGAAAAGTTGAATAGAAAAATAAAAGAAAACCCCAATATAGATTCTTGGTTTTTTTGTAGGCAAGAATGAATGAACAAAATGATTTTGTAGGATGCTCAATATAGCAGTGGTAAGTACTATATATTAGAGAAAGATGAGAATAGAGTGATGTGGACATCTGTGTCTATGTCTGTTTCTATATCTATATCTGAAAGACTTCACATTAATTATACATATGCTCTGAAGGAAATAGTTATTTTTTCACTTGTGGAGTATGAGTAATTGTGGTAGTGACTTAGAAGAATCACCAGATAACTACAAATTTGTGTTTAGTAATTCTGTTAACATTTTATCTGTATCTGAACTTATCATTGATTTTTTTCTCAGCCCTTCAGTTCTTAGTCTACTGGTAAGACATTAAAAAATAGAAGTGTATAATTGACATACGACATCAAATAGGAGAATGTATAGTGAATTCAGCTATTTCTAAGATGGTTCACATC
Organism: Chinchilla lanigera; assembly: GCF_000276665.1. Taxonomy (NCBI): domain Eukaryota; kingdom Metazoa; phylum Chordata; class Mammalia; order Rodentia; family Chinchillidae; genus Chinchilla; species Chinchilla lanigera. The sequence continues at coordinate 4,655,638 of NW_004955422.1, forward strand.
AGATCCAACCAAAAAAATATCAAAGTGTCTTTGAAGCTAAAATGTTTACTTTGCAGAAATAAGGGCAAAAACTGATTTACTATTGTTCAGACATAAACTATGTTTGGTATTTTCCAGTGACTTTCTTAGAAAGCTACATGAACTTTTGTGTTCTTAAAACTTTAAAGCCTTGTGCATAATATCATGTCTTGGGTTGTCTATAACATCTTTGTTATGGACTGAATTATTTCTTCCTAACATTCTTGGGCTAATGTCCTTACACTCAACATGACTGCGTATGAAGATGGAGCCAACAAGGAGACAATTAAGGTTCAAGGAATGCATAAGAGTAGGTTTCCACACCTAACTGCATTATAAGGATAAAGACACCGGAGGTGCTTATAAACAGAGGACAGGCAAGGTGAAGATACAGTGAGACAGTGCCTGTCTATCTACAAGCCAGGAGAAGCAGCTTGAGGAGAAACTACACCTACTGACTTGTTGACTTTGGACTCCCAACCTCTCCATTATGAGAAAACATTTTCTGTTGTTTTGACCCCCAAGCTGTGGTGTTATATTCTGGCAATCCAGCAGACTCAAACCAACTTACACATAAATCTTAAGCAATACATTTAAACATGATATTATAATAACTATTTTACATTTTTTTTTTCCTTCGGCAAGTTCCTGGGTAATGTCTGTATATACATTACTTTATTTCAGTGTCACAGTTCTGCTATGTAATTGTTACTCTTTTATCTAAGGTCACACAGCAGGGAAGTAGCAAAGTTGGTATTCAACCTCAAGGCTCATTTTACAAATATAATTATTTTTTATAGGTTTTTGCTGGAGTCTACCACCTCTCCACAAAGAATAAAAGCATTATGTAGTGCAAACATGTACTAATTTAAAAAAAGAGGAATCTAAAATATGTTGCATTTTCACTTATTATCATTGTAATGGGACATCAGGAGATAGAATTATGACAATGACTGTTTAATTCTCTTTTTTGAATTCAGACATTGTCCTTCTACCTCATGGCAACGTCGACCAACTGGAAAAAGAGAACATCTGGTTTTGCTGCAGGGAACAAGCACACCACTCTACATAAACACACGTACTATGAAATCATAGTTAGGAGAACCTTGCATTGTGTTTCAATTTAACGGGTATTACTTTTTGTTCAAAGGTCTTGCTGTGTGTTCCATTTTCTCTCCAAATGTCAGAGGGGAATGGAAAATTGGAGTGCCGTAAAACACTTGGAGACTTCATTTATTACACATTAATTATAAAATCAAAGGGAAATAAGGAGGAGTTCTTCTGTTTTCAAACCCTGGGAAACTAGTGTGGAGCAGAGCAAACTGAGCAGATACTAAGGGGTTGACTTTCTCTGCATGGAAAAGAATAAACTTCACACAAGCAGGACTGAAGTGTATGACATTGAGTGTTGTGAAGAACACATAAGGATAATGTAAAAGTAAGTTTTTTTTTTTTTTTTTTTTTTTTTTTCACTAAACCCTGCACCTTTAGAATGAGGGCTTTTATGAAGCTCTTTAGTTGATGTGCAGCCAGTTTGGGAGCTGAGAAATTAGACAAGCAGTCGCTTTTTAACGTCTCGATATTTCTGTCTGTAAGATGTCGCTGATGTTCACATGATCATGCAACTCCTTTTGCATCACCAAACTTTCCACACAATTAGTGATATGTTGATGACTTCCTAATGAACTTGGAACTTCCTAACGTCTAGTTGCCTTGGAAGGCTCGGCATATGGTGCGTGAAGAATTGGAACTGGAGGCTCCCAGACAGGCTCTTCTCTTTTTGGCGACAGTTAGGAAGCATTTGGAGAGATGGTAGGGGCTTGTCTCTGCTGTTGAGGAATGTGTCAGGAAGGGCGGGTTATGAAGTCCTCCAGGTCTATCATCTTTTACCTTTGCACTGTGCCTGCTGTGAGATTTGGTGAAGATCCCAGTGATTCATTTTCAGCACACACAATATCTTTATTTTTTCTCTCTCATTTTCTTTACGTGATAGACAGAATAGTTGGGTGCTTGGAAAATAACTGCCTTTGGATTCATGAAGGGAAATTCCATACCAAGAAAAGCCAAAAGACAGTCTATAAAAAATGTTACATTAGTATCTTGGAATGATTTGTTGGGAAAACTAATAGCATTTTCATTTCCGATAAGATGAATTTGTCATAGCTCCCTGAAAGAGAATTCTAGCCAGAGAGGGGCTAAAAGGCAGTCTGTAAAGAATGCCATATTACTATCTTGGCATGAATTGTTGGAAAAATAGGAAGCATTTTTATTTTGATAAGGTGAATTTCTCACAGCTCTGGGAGCCTGGATCATGTATGTGTTCTTCGCTAATTATAAAAGACTTCTGACCAATGTATTGTTTGCATATGAGTAAAAGCCTGACATTTACACAGTGCTTTTTATGTAAATTATATCACTGGATTCTCATAACATTCTTTGATATAAATATTACCCTAAGGTGACAAATGATAGAGCTAAAAGGTTAAGTGGCTTGGCCCAGCTGGTGGGTGGCAAAAGTATGACTTGAACCTATTTTCAGCTCAACATCATGTTCCACAAATGGTGCAACAAAAAACATTTATATAGATTCTGATCTGGGTAATTATATAAGGCATAGAAAATAATACACCTGCTCATAGGAATGCACTTTAAAAAATACCCTTTTTTCCCTCAAGAGCAGTTAATATTGAGTCTATAGATTTTGTTAAGCCACTGGTTACAGATAAAATGTTTTTCTTAACTTACTTTTACATTAGTAAAAATAATATACAGTCATCTGGTTTAATGTGACTACTCCTGTCATCATTTCTGTCTTTACAATAGGAAAAAGTTTAACAAAATACAAGCATTGACATTCTTAAGCCCTCAAGAGAACTGAGGCTGAAGGCAAGCTCTCACCCTGTTATCCAGAGAAATAGATGAATGTAGAAGTTACCACCTGATGTATGCTTACCTGGAACAGAAGACACTACAGCCAAATGATGTTTGGCTTTCATAATAGCTCTGATAAGTTTCTGGAATCTGAGTGCCCACTACTGGAAGAATGAAAAACTCTTAGATACCCAATTTTGAGGAAGATTTTTGACAGTTCTGTGGGTTTTTACCTCTAGAAACTCTACCACATTTTCATGGTAAGATCTGAGAAAAGACCCATTATAGCTGTGATAGGGGAGGGGGAAAAGTAATCATCATGAAATATATTTAGTATAACAAAAGGCTGTTGTCCAGAAACACTTACCAGATATTAACCACACCTAGGGAAGGGCATCCCTCTCTCTCCAGCATCCTCTAATCCTATCTTCCCTGAGTTAGTCAGAAAGGGGAGAAATTATGGTACTGGATCAATCTTTGTGAAGGTCATATCCTAGGAACACAAGCTCATGAAAGATTAAAATGTAATCATAAGACCTCAGAATAATTTTCTTTTACAATATCTCACCACCATGTTAGGAGGGCCCAGTGTAATAATAGATTTCAGCTGAAAGAGCTTCAAGATAGTTTCTCCAAATAGGAATACTAGGGAAGCTCTTAAATCAAGAGAAGACAAAAATCATACCTGTGTAATTTGAAGCCTCTGGAATGTAACAACTTCAAGAAGCACTGAACAGAGCCTGAGTCCCAGCAAGGTTTCTATACATTTACCTCATTTCCTTAATCCATTAAATATCTCTAGTTTCCTATGAAAAATCATAAGGCAAGAAAATACACACTGATTTTTATTAGGGAATTGTGATTATAATGAGTAATCTATTGCACTATGGTGTTTTTAGACATTATATAAGTCTTTGATCATATAAACCGCTGTTATCTTTCTTGAACCTCTTTCTTCTCCCCTTGATCTCCTTCCTTTTTTTTTTTTTTTTAACAATTTCCCTTCTACTTTCCTCCTCTATTGTGCATGTGAGAGAAAACATGAGATTCTTGCCACTCTGCGTCTGTATTATTTCATTTAACTTGGTGATCTCCAGTTCAATCCATTTTCTTACAAAAGACATGATTTCAATCTTTTTTTTTTTTTTTTTTTGGTTTTTCTCCAGTACCGGGAACTGAACTCACGACCTTGCGCTTGCCAGGCAGGCGCTTTGCCACTGAGCTAAATCCCCAGCCCCATGATTTCAATCTTTATGACATATAAACTAGACTCCCACCCAGCTAGGAGAGAAAAACTAACCATGCAGATCTGTTATTCACATCTGCGGGAGCACAGCATTCAACAGGAAGCTGGTCCCTGCCCCACACAGTTTAACCTGCAGAGAGCTGATTCTGTGAAAAAACATGAGACATGCTGTGCCTACCAGCACCCCCTGTACCCAGTACTGCCCTGTCTATCACTTAGCCCTAGATCTCCTACTCAGAGACCCCAAATTTTGTACAACCTTTGGCAATGCCTCTCTGCTCTACCTATACTTCCCTGGAAAAACATGCCCTTGCCCCCTTGCTCAGGGCCAGTGTTCTTTTCTCCCTTGGCCTGGCTGCACCCAGCCTGCAAATAAAGTCCTCACACATTGCTTAAACTCTGCTTGTCTTGGTGGTCTCAACTGTACCTCAGTTTATCCACTGATGGACACCTAGGCTAATGCTATAACTTGGCTATTGTTAATTGGGCCACTTTAAACACGAATCTTCATAATATACTGACTTTAATTCCTTCAGGTATATATCAATGAATGGTAAAGTAACAAGTAGCAAAGATGGATCATATACTAATTCTATTTTTAGCAAAAACACAGACTGGAGAGAAAAAGCATCAGAAATAGTCGCAGACATGGCTCAGATGGTGGGATTAGTAGGCAGGAAATTTGCAATAACTAAACTTAAATAAGTTAAGAAAAGTAAGGGAGAAATGGATAGCATATAAGAATACATAGATAAGTACGGACGTAGACACAAAACACTAACAAATAAGTGAAAGGAAATGTTAGCAATAAAAAAATTGTAACAGAAATGAATAAGATCTATGATATGCTTATCAGTAAGTTAGAAAGCAGAGTTGAAAAAATGGTTCATAAAAACTTCACAAACTGAAATGCAGGAAAATTAACAAACAAATACAAGGCACCCAGAACAAAATAAATCATGCAAAAACTATGGTGTAATTTCAAGAGATGTAAATACCAAGAAGTCAAAAGAGAATGAAGCAGAACAAAATGTTTGAGTCACAGTAAGACCAAAGCATAGATTCAGGAATTTCAGAGAATACAAAGTAGAATAAATCTTAAAGTAAGTAGAAAATGAAATAAGGCACACTACCTAGCACACTGCATTCACACCTTAGAAATCAAAGAGAAAGAGATTATCTTGGAAAAAATGAAGGAAAAATATCTTACCTAAAGAGAATTAAAGAGGAGAAATACAGAGAATAATTTTTCAGAAAACATGAAAACAAGCAGAGAGTTGTTAGAACTGTTTAGAATATTGAAAATAAAACCCATCATCATGGTTTATATATGAAGTGTCTAGCAGAGACTTACATATGGAGGGTGTGATTACCAAGGTAGTAATGTTCAAGGATAGGGTCTAAAGAGGTAATTGGACCATGATCTTATTAACAGTAGAATACATTGATGATTTCAGAGCAGAATGGCCCACTTGGAGGAAGTATATCACAGAAGATATAGCTTAGAATTATTCACACTTTTCCAAATCCCTTTCTTTGGCTCTTTCAGATGAGCATGGAGACTCTATTGGGAATTGGACAAAGGCCATTCATGTTATATTCTGGCAAATAATTTTCTGACATTTTGTTTACGTCCTAAGATTTTGTGAGAAGCTCTGTTTAAAGGTAATTGTCTAGTTTATCTGATAAATGAAATGTCAAGACAGCCCAGAATTCAAGGTGTGGTATGGATATTGATGACTGCTTTTAGCTAGATTTACATTGAGAATCAGGGGCATAAAGCAGAGAGGAAAGATTTGGAAATGCTTTTAGTTTGTCCACAAAAGAAGCATAGGTAAAGCTAGGACCAAGAAAGGTATGGTTGTTAGAGAGGTGAGGGCCTTAAGAAGAAGTCAAGAGCTTTGGACTAGTTTAATAAGAAAGATAGTTCGAGGACATCTTAACAACTGGCCACATCCCATTCACCACAGCCTCAGGAGTAGGAAATCATAAACTCCTTTGAAAGAAAGACTTGGCTTTGAGAAAAGAACCCCAGGGTCCCTTGCCCACTCAGGTCTGCCTAGAGAGTGTTTACCCTAAATTCAGCCATCTAAGCAATTAGTGTTCACTACTGCTATGGTCCAAAGGAGACTGGCTACTGCTTGAATTGGTGGCACACCTTGGCGTCATCCACGTGATGCTGGCTTTGTATTCACGCAGAATGAAAAAGCTGTGAGTTTACAATTTTCCACCCAGATTTGAAAGGAACTCCTGAGAGGTCAGATAATGTGTGACAGGTCACATTCCCTGCAAGGAGCCCAGAAATGGTGGTGCAGGAAACTGCATGGTGCCAAAGCTACACTGGAGACCCTAAGAAGTGAAGATGGCACGAACTGTAGAAAACTGCAGGCAGTGAGCACAATCAGCCTGAGAGAGAGATCACTTGGCTGCAACCCACAACATCACAGGGACTGGACCATCTGAGCCTTTTGGAGCTCACCTCTCTCAAACATGTACACTAGATGCTGGACATGGAGCTATATGATTTAATATTTGCTCTTATGGACTTTGATCTTACTTTGTTCTGATATCTTTCTATTCCCCTATTTCCTCTGCCATACTATTTCTGACTTGGGACCAGATGGTCATGGATTAAAACTGTAAACCAAAATAAACCCTTTGCCCCTTAAATTGTGCATGCCATGTATTTTGTCCCAGCTACAAAATGCTGTTGAATCCACCCCCACCAATCTAAAGTTCTATATTTGATAAAATTAACCCTCAGGAGTGAAAAAGAAATTGGGAAGGATTTTTTTTTTTTTACAAGACTCAAAAGCACTGGCAAGGCTTTAGGAAATAAAAACAAAATAGGTGAACAGAATTGTATCAAATTAAATTCTGCAAAGCAAAGGAAATAATCAAGCGAGCACAGAGACAACCTAAAAATGGGGTAAACTCTTTGACAATTACATTTCTGACATGACTGATACACAGAATTTATGAAGACCTTTAAAGATTCAGTAGTGAGAACACAAATAACCCTGTGTTTTAAAAGGCAATATACCTAAAAAGGCATTTCTCAAAAGATATTATACAATGAGAAACAAGTACATGAAAAATGTTCAAATCAGTAATCCTACAGGAAATATAAATCACATAGATAAGGAGATATCTGCTGACCCTAGTAAGAATGACTGTCATCAAAGAGGCAAAAGATTAAGTGCTGGTGAGGGTTTTGAGAAAAGGGAAAACTTGCACACTGTTGGTATGAAAGTAACTTAGTACAGCCATGATGGAAAACAGTATGGAAGAAAAACTAGAAACAGAACTAGCATATGATCCAGTAATTCCATTACTGGGTAAATGTCTAGAAGAAGTAAAATCAGTAGTTGAAAGATGACAAACATGCACACTCCTATGTTCATTGTCGTACTACTCACAGTGCCAAGAAATGGAAATAATCTAAGTATCATTCAACTAAAAAATGAAGTGAGAATGATATTCTGTCATTTGAAACCATATAGGTAGAACTGGAAGTTATCATGTGCAGTGAAATCAGCAAGGAATGGAAGGATAGGGGCCATAGGATATCACTTACATGTGGAACTTGAAAAAGAGAGACAGACAGAGAGAGAGAGAGGGAGAGAGAAATCAACTGGGCACAGAATATATATATTTTTATGTACTGATACACATGTGTATATGTACTTGTATGTACAAATGTGATCACATGTACATGTATGTGTGTGTGTGTGTTTGTGTTTGTGTGTGTGTGTACCTTTGAAACTGTGAGCCAAAATAAATTTCTCCTCTAATAAGTTGTTACTGTCAGGTATTTACTCATAAGACATAAAGCTGACTAATACAGATAGTCTTAAGCTCTGTGTAGCACTAGACTGATCATCTGGTGTTTGATCACATTCTACTTTTTTGCTTGCTAAACTTGT
>NW_004955422.1:4671790-4673582 GCF_000276665.1 Chinchilla lanigera
TTCCTGTTGGTCAGGTTTGCCCCTGAGTGACCTCTGAGAAGTGCTACTTAGTCTCAGGTTTTCTGGCAGTTGTTGATTTGTATCTAGTTATCCCCAGTCTCAGACACGGGGATTGGTGTCAGCTGATTGCTGACCATCTAATCCAGCATCCCCTTGCAGTTCAAGGAATGTGCTCAGCCCAGACTCAGGTTGCACTGGTGTGACAATCCCAGTCCAGTGTACCTATGTCCCCAGGCAGTTCAGGGCACAGGCAAAACACAGACACAAACTGCAGGGTCAACAGTTTGTGAACCACCTGATTCTCTGTCTCCAGTCAGTTGAGGACACATACAGGAACAAGATGCAGGCTGGACAGGTAGCAATCACAGACTGTCCATGTCTTTGACCCCCTGAGGGGTTCAGGCAAAAGTAAAGCATGGACTCGAACCGCTGGACCAGCAGCTCTTAGAGCACTCACTCACTCAGTGCAGGGTGCGTGCAGGGAGAGGACACATGTGCCACCAGCTAGAGAAGTCCCTGGGGCTTCTGAGTGAGGATCTCCTCTCTGCCGTGGGTGCAGAGAGGGCAGAAACTTAGTGTGTAATAGAGGCAGGGTCCTGGGTCGCCTGCTCTGCCCTCAGGAAGTAGATGGGAAATATCTGGTTCTCTCTGCGAGTTTCATTTGGGAACCGTGGCAGTGTGAGTAAAGTACGGACTCAAACCACGGGACTAGCAGCTCTTGGTGCACTCGCTCACTCAGCCCATTGTGCATGCCTACATTGACTTTATCACAGTAACATAATTTCAGGTCAGGGACTGTGATGTTCTCTGACTTACCTTTGTTGCTCAGAACTGCTTTTGCTATTCTAGGTCTCTTCTGGTTCCAAAGGAATTTTAAAAATGTTTTCTCTAGTTCTGTGAGGTATGTTAATGATATTTTCATTAGGATTGCATTAAATCTGTATAAGAATTTTGGGAGTGTGGTCATTTTCATAATATTGGTTCTTTCTATCCATGAGTAAGGAATATCTTTCCATTTTCTGATATCTTCTGTAATCTCCTTTGTCAGCATGGTGTAATTTTTCACATATATATGTTTTCCTTCCTTTGTAGACTGATTTCTAAATATTTCATTTTTGGGGTGGTATTGCAAAGGGTATGATTTCCCTAATTTCTCTTTTAGTGAATTTGTTGCTTGCATACAGGAATGCTATTGATTATTGAGTGTTCACTTTGTATCCAACTAAGCTACTGAATTTGGTTATTAAACATAGAAGTCTTTTGGTAAAGCTTTTGGGGTTTTCTATGTAGAGTATCATGTCATCTCCAAATAATGATAATTTAACTTCTTCCTTCCCTGTTATTATTCCTTTTATTTCTCTGTCTTGTCTAATTGCTTTGGCTAATGTTTCCAGAGCTATACTGAATAGGAGTGGTCATAGTGGACATCTTTGTTTTGTTCCTGATTTGAGAGTGAAAGCTTTCAGTTTTTGACCACTTGGTATGATACTGGTATGATGTTAGCTGTTGGTTTGTCATAGATTGTTTTTATCAGATCTGTTTATTTGCCTCTTTATTGATGAGGTTATTTGGTGTTATATATTTTTTGAGTTGTTTACATATTGTCAATATTAATCCTCTGTTGGAAGAAGTGTAGGCAAAGATTTTCTCCCATTTTACATATTGTTCTTTACTCTTATGGATGTTTACCTTCCCACGCAGAAACTTAGTTGGTTGCAGTTTCATTTGGTGATCCTTGCTATAATTTCTTGTGCTACTGAAATTCTAGTCAAAAAGACTTTACTTGTGCCTA
>NW_004955422.1:4673682-4735817 GCF_000276665.1 Chinchilla lanigera
GCAGAAACTTAGTTGGTTGCAGTTTCATTTGGTGATCCTTGCTATAATTTCTTGTGCTACTGAAATTCTAGTCAGAAAGACTTTACTTGTGCCTATCAGTTCACGTGTTTCCCCTTGTTTCTTTTCAAGCAATTTCAAACTTCCAGATCTCTTATCTAGCCCTTTGATCCATTTTGATCCTTTTTGGGTTTATTTTTATACCAGTTGAGAAACTGGTCTCTAGACTCCTTCCACATAGTCTTCCCAGCAATATTTGTTGAAGACACTGTCTTTCCTCCAACATGTGCTTTTAGCTGCTCTATGAAGAGCACATTGGCTTTGGATTTGTTTGCATGGATTTGCTTCTGTATTTTTTTATTGTATTCCATTAGTCTATGTATCTATTTTTGGGCCACTATCATGCTGTTTTTGTTACTATGGCCTTATAATACAATTTGAAATTGGTTTTGTGATGCTTCCAGCCTTGCTATTTTTGCTTAGAGTTGCTCTGGCTATTCTGAATCTTTTGTGTTTCTGTATGAATTTCAGGATTTCTTTTTTCATAGTTCTATGGAGACCATCATTGAAATTTTAATGGGTTTGGATTGAATCTGAAGTTCACTTTTGGTACTATGACCATTTTAACAATACTAATTCTGCCAATCTATGAATGTGGGTGATCTTTTCATCTTCTAGTGGCTTCAATTTCTTTCTTCAAAGTCCTATAACTTTAGTTATAGAGGACTTTCACTTCCTTGGTTATTACTTAGCTAGCTTGTTTTGAGAGTATTATTAATTGAAACATTTTCCTCATTTCCTTCTCAGATGGTTAATTATTGGTGTATACGAATGCTATTGCATTTTTAATGTTGATGTTTTATCTGTGTTACACTTAAAATATTTTGAAAATGCTACCTCTCTGGCTCATCATTACCCAGTTTCAGTATGTTCTGGGTACCTGGGAACTTTAGTTTTGCTGAAAATCAAAGTGTATCTGTTGTAGTCAGGGTTTGCAAAGGAATAGATTTAATACAGGACACCTACTTTATAGGATTTGTAATAATATTCACCCACAGAGTCAAATGTAGAAGAGTGCAAAAGATCTGTACACACAGTAGAGACCCAAACAGTTCAGTTGAGGGCCTGGGTCCCGCAATAATGACTCATGCAATTCTGTACCAAGGATCTGCACTGGGAAGGCTGAAAGGTGGAAGCTAGAAATTCTGTGCAGCAGGATGAAGAATCTGTGCCAGCACGATGAAGGATCTCCACTGGAGCCAGGAAGCAACACTCAAGGTAAGGGCCAGAGCTCCCCTGAATAAAACTACAACCATCCTTAGTGACAGAAAGGACCCTTTTATTTTTTGCTGAAGCTAACATTGTTTCTAATATAGCCTGCTTAGACAAACTTACTGGCTAAACAACAGTCATTTATTCTCATAGTTCTAGAAGCTAAAAGTCTAAAATCAAAGTACCAGCAGCCTCTTTTCCAAACTTTCAGGTGGTGGTGTCACTGTATCCTCACATGGCCTTTCCCCTGGTACAGAGATAGAGAGAGGGAGAATGAGAGCAAGAACACCAGAAGGGCAAAGAGAGAGAGAGAGAGAGAGAGAGAGAGAGAGAGAGAGAGAGAGAGAGAGAGAGAGAAAGAGGAGAGATCATTATCTACCCTTTCTGCTGTCTTCCCTTTTCTCATAAGGTTTCCTGTTCTATCATGCCAGGGCCTTCCTCTTATAAACTCCGTTGACACTAATTACTTCCTTAAAGATCCTACTTTAAACCCAGTCCCATGGTAGGGTCAGGGCTACAATCTATGACTTCCAGAGAGCACAGTTCCCTTCATAACAGATCCTAAGCAAGAGAGTCAGGGGTGAAAATCAATTCATGTGTAGTTTTAAAGGCATTCCTCCTGAGTGACATGGCTCCTAATGGGAAGAGAAATGTGTCATTGGTCAACATCATGGCTTGTCATTATCATCTTTATTCAAAACTGATGAGCTGCACTGTATCTGTAGCCATCAATTTTTCTAAAGGTTCTGTTTTTTTTCCTTTGGATTGTGGTTAGATCCCTTTCTGAAATGATGTCAAACAAATGTCAGAAGGAGGTAATGAATTGTGACAGCAGGGTTGACTGATAGCGGGAGGGTTTGTGGGCTACAGCTGTGCATGTCTCTCCTAATGACACCACGACTTTGATCCTGTGAGCTTTCCTATGGTTTGTTAGGACCCTTGAATTTAATCTTTTGAAAGACTTGGGTCCTTCTGGAGATGTTCTAAAGGCTAAGAACTTTTCTTCTTATTCCTTACGTGTCCTTTGGTCAGTTTAGGTCTCTGTTTTTTCTTTGGTTTTACATCATAATCCTTTCCCTGTCTCTTTTGGTATCAAGTACAATTTGTAGTCTTGTCTGAAGCCACCAGCTCACTTCACAGATGGCGAATTGCAGTTGAGAGTAATGGGCCTATTCCATTTAGCCCAGAGAGTATATTAGTGGCTGATAGCCTATAACTGCTGAACATTAGACATCCTTCACACTGTTTCAAGGTCATCTGTAGGCTTGCATCTCCCTCCCCTTCCTCACTCCCCTCCACTCCTGTCCCTACCCTCATCAGATCTGAATTATATCACAGTCCTGAGACCATTAGCAGCTAGTTCTGGGAGTAAGGGGCAATGAGTCTTTGTTACTGTTATGGGTCAGTTTTGCTTCAACTAACTGAGCAGATTGCTTGAGAAAGATTGCTCTCTTGAAAGACAGCCCAATGAATGTGTAAAGCTAAATGTAAGTAAGAGTCCCTTGGTCTTCCAGAAAGAATGTCAGCTGCAACTAGGAAGCATTATTTTAAATAGAATATCAGGAATCAAGCAGTTGGTAGAGTCTGTTAACAAAGCACCTGAAATATTACATCTTGTGTGAACAACGTGGTGTTGGCAATTTTGATGCTACATTCCACCTTAATCCTAATTAAATGAAGCAAGGTTTCTGAATTTGCTTAGCAAATGCATCACTCATACTAATGCAGATGTTTGTTGTCTTCCTTTCCATCTTCCCTCCCTTACACTTTTTTCCCTATCTGTCCTTCCCTTCGTTCCTTCTTTTCTTTTTCCTTTCTTCCTTCCCTCCCTCCTTCCCTCCTTCCTTCCTTCCCTCCTTCCTTCCTTCCTTCCTTCCTTCCTTCCTTCCTTCCTTCCTTCCTTCCTTCAGCCTCTTCTCACTTTTTCTCCTGTATCCCACCTTCTTTTTTTTTTCTTTTCATTTTTTTCCAGTACCGGGAATTGAACTCCCTACCTTGTGCTTGCTAGGCAGGTGCTGTGCCGCCCACTCTCCTCACTTTCTGAGCTGCTACATTCAGTAGGGGACATTGTGGCAGAGAAGATTTTTTTCTAGTTTGTTCCGTATTTCAGATATGGCTAGGTATTTTCAAATGCATTTTCCTCCTCACATTTTCTGGAAATATTGAGAATGGTTTAGGAAACACTTGGAAGTTTTACTTATTAATGTTGGCATAGGGTTAAAATCATATAAATTCCTAGGCCCAGGTCCAGCATTAAGGGTGTAGCCCCTCTCATATCACAGGTGAGAAATGATGTCAGTATTGAAGAGAGGGGGTAAAGACAGGATAAAGGGAGTGATAAGCTTTTTTTATTACAGTTCAGGTTTTCTGGATCTTAGTCTAGGTCTGGTTTTTGAAAAATACCCTACATGAATTCTATTGAAATGCTACCATTTACCTACAGTTCTAAAAATTTAAAATTTCCCTCCCCCTCTCCACTTACCTGAAACTAGTACTCTATATGTAAGTGGAGCAAAAAACATTTTTGTCAACTTGCAACATTTCATTTGGAATTTCTATTTTATTCTGTGTACAGTTACTGTGCTGGTCAACTTGTGATCTGTTAGCAAATGCAACATAAATTGAAAACCGGTAAGCCAATTTTTGAATGTCACATTCCAATTAGCTTGGGAGATGAGAGCAACAAATCTGTTCATGACGTCATTCAGTTTATTGCTATATGAATAAGGACCTGGTGGCTGAGTTCCAGGATAAATTTCTAAATTGAAAGTGTAATGAGGGTTCGCATCTACAAGGGCATACATTTTTTTCACTATATTTTGACCTATTGCTTTTTCCTAAAACTTTCACATTCCTGCAGTTACGATAAGAAATCCCTGCTAAGTACAGCAGTTCTATGAAAGCTAGTGAGGTATTATAACGAATACATTTTTGAATATGGTTAATGGTGCATACAGAGCATTTTACTTGTACTTCGGCCTTTGTGTATATCACACCATCTTGGAGCATTTTTTCTGTTACAATTTCCAATACTGAATGGCTTTGCTGGAATTCTGTCCAATACATTTCACCCCTGCCAAGACCATCAATAGGTATTTTCAGACCTATTTCTAACATTGAAGCATTTCATTTGGTCATGTGAACATTTTGGAACATTTTGACTGTCAAATATGTACTCACGTTGCTGTTTTCTTCATCATCTGAATCAAGGAGGTCTGCATTCCCCATGTTTGAATCAGTTAACTCTTGTTCTATATCACTGTCACAGGAATTTTGACTCACATGACCAATGTCAAAGTCATCATCATCATCATCATCATCATCATCTACTTATACCATTCTTCTGTTATGAAAACATACATTTTAAATGGATCATTTTCATCATCCATGCATGAGTAATCTGATGATGCACTTTTGACCTCCAAAACTTACAGATCTGATTTTCATGTCCCACTCTGTCACTGGGCTGGGCTACTTCTACCAGAAAAATCAAAAGGAAACCTTTCTTAAAACAAATCCTAGAGTGATGAGGATGTATGATACCCTCTGTGATGCTCAGGTAAACATATATAAAACTTGTTAGATGGAGCATTACATGAGTGTAAAATCTAGCTTGAAACTTTTGTACATGTTTAAATACCTTGCCTTTCATCATACAAAGTGGGTAAACACAAAAATTGCTTCCTGTGCCCCCCAGGCAGAGCTATTGAGACGCACAGCAGGCTACTATTATGGTATAGTGAAAATTTATAGTAAAAAAGTAAGGGATGTATTTGTGGAACCAAGTTTTACACTCTGTGTTATTAATATTAAAGTTTAAGAAAGTTGAATAATAGTAATTTTCTCTTACCTGAATTTTGAGCAAACTGAAAGATAAGACAGTAAAATAGGCCCATAAAGACCATCCATCAAATTTAGGAAGATAAATCTGATAATGAAGAATAAATGTAGATATGAGGCAATAAGGCTAGGCAGGCACTTAATGTCTGTGCTGGTTGGTGACTGGACTCAGGCTGTCTCCCAAGTTCATGGTCACTTGGGAGAAGAGCTCCTTTTATGACTCCTCTGATTGCTTTCACCTGCCTGTAACGTCTGAGGACTGATTCTTGAAGCATGGCATAGCAATGCACATACCATTTATCACAGTGTAGCATGAAGATCTGAGATAATATGTGCAATGCCCCTTGCATGTTTGGCTTAGGAGTTCAACTATGCCATAAAGGATCTATTTCCTGTATTTCTCCTTAAAAATCAGCATGTTCTATTTCTTTTTATAGTGCTTGGAGGGTTTCTAGCATGCTGAAATATTACAATGATATAACCATATTCAATAATGAGAGATCTGTTTTATTCCAAATTATCTTCTGTTAAAAGTGAGAAAAACTTCACTTGAGTCTTGTAGACAGGCCAAACTATAGATTCTATCATTCAGAATTGAGTCACAAGATTTCACCATAACTAATCACTAGGAAAGGGTATGAGATTGTTGTGTTTGATTTTGTGCAAATCTGACTCAGTTCTAAAACAAAAGATGTGGCTGCCTTTCCTAAAGCAGGTGGAAAGTGGAATCCTAAACAAATTGGTGATTTTGAAGATGGGACAATTGCATGTGTCTTAACAGTCAAACATGTCTGTAATATGTATTCAGGGGTTTTGAAAGTCTTTTATAATTATAATATATATATAATATTATTATATATACTGCAACTATTTTCAAACTTGGATGTACATAAAAATTGCTTGTGGAATTAGTTAAAATACAGACTTTGATGCTGTAATCTTGGGATGAAGTTTGCAAATCCATATTTGTTACTTTTCTGTTGCTGTGACAAAATACTGTATACCTGCAACTGAAAGGAGACATTTATCTGGCTTATGGTTTCAGAAAGTTTGGTCCATGGTTAGTTGCCTCCATGGGAGAAATGGCATGGTGGACAGGCATAGTGGAGGCATCCAGTAAGCACAGACAGAAGACAGAGATGGAGACAACAGAAACAGAGATGAAAGAAGAAGAAAAAGGGAGCTAGTGAGAAAAGTACACCTTTCCAGTCATACCTGTGGTGACCAACCTCCTAAGAGCACATTTAGTTTTAAATCCAATAATGAGTACAGCACCTCCATGGTTCCATCACCTTCCAAAAGCCCCACCATTGAGCACAGGTGACTTTTGGGGACACTTTAAATCTAAAGTCTAACAGATTCTATAATTTAAACCCGGTCCCAGATGTGCCAAGGCTACTACTGTAAGGAGCACACCTCATGTTGTGAAGTACTAGAATAGCTAAAATTTATTTCATATTTATTGTGTGGCAGATGCATTTTAAGCACTTTTCTTAGGTTATCTCATTCAATCCTCATAATGATCCTATCAGGTATTGTCTCTGGGTTACAAATGTCAAAACTGAGCAAGGTTACAGTATAGGTAGAGATTCCCAGTCTATACCTCTTGTCTTGTGAGGATGTTTGAGGACTCAGGAGTTTCTGTAGACCCCATACAACTGTTTTAACTATATAATACTGAGGTTATGGTTTAGGATTTCTAAATGTCTAATCTCAATTTAAAGGACTTTAAAGAGCCCATCCAACTTGGAAACACAAGTTCTAGTGACTTTATTTTTCAGTTATAAGACCGTGGGATCCAGTGTATCATAGGATCTACTTCAATAAGTGTAGTATGATCTGCATAAAAATTGAGAGTACGAGACTTAGTTTGTCATGTATCTTGCCTTCATTTGAAAGAACAAGCTACAAGTTATCACTAATTAGTGGCACATGGTCTGTGAGTGGTGGCCACAGGGGAAGTCAGCAGGACTCTCTAATGTTCAACACCTAAATGACGAAGACAAAGAAGTCCTCTAATATAGTGAGAGCATCACTCTTTTAGGGGACCATCTCAGGGTTTTGTCAGATCTATAGCTGCCTGTTTCCCCATCAGCTTTCTGTCACCTGTGTCTTTCCTTCCCTCATGTTCTCCTTTCTTTGTCCTTTCCTTCCTTCCTTTACACTTTTTATTAAACAACACACATCTCACATTGCACCAGGTGAAAGCTGCCTGGAATTAAGAGACATTCAAACAGGAGCAAGCACTGCAAATAATTTGTCTCTTGATACTGTCCGTCAGCTGAACGGGGCCTAACAGGTAACCATGTAAAACTCCCTGTGTCTACAGAGATGGAGGGTAGGGGAGGGTCATTATCTCATTTGTTAGGGTTTTTGCCCCATCAGCTTCAATTAAGTTGAACCTACAACAAGTTTATTTTATTTGTCTGAGTAACTTTGCAGGTAGAGCTGAGAATAAAAGAAGAAAACCAGCAGCCAAGCACAGAATTAACAACTCTGTGCAAGACCAGCTGCACATGGCTAGTGCTGGAATGGCCCTGTGCTTGGCTTAGGAATCTGTGGTTGAAGTCTTGTAATTAATGGAAGTATTTAAATAAGGGGTCTTGCTCTACAGTTTGTTCTAGGCTCTAAATTATGCAGCTTTTCCTGTTTCAGTGGCCTTCAACCCTTCATTTACTCTGGATTCAGGGCTTTTGGAATGTAGTTTGAAATCCTAGAGCACTACACTTACCTTGGAGTTGTAACACTGACTTTCAATTATCATATGAAAGATTGCAAGGAGAAGGAGACTAAGAGTTGATAGAGTCTATGTTGTAGAACTTTCAACTGACAACCTGCAAGAAAATTGTAAATAGATATGAGAAGTATTTATTGAGATTAGTTTTGTTGAGACTCTACTTTGTACTTAGTGTTTCACAAACAATGATATTTGATCTTACCAATAATTCTCCTTAGTAGGTACTCTACAGATGAGATTAAGATAGGCTAAGTAAACTTCCCAAGATCATATAGTCAAGAAGTGATGGAGTTAGGAACTGATCTTAGGTCACACTGCCTCTAAATGTGGGCAGATACAGCATCTTCTTAACATAACTGGCTGTTGGATGTTTTTATTTATGGTTGGGGTTTAAAAAGGTGAAATGATTGAATAGAAAAGTGATGTACAAAACTGAGAATGGACATAAATTTTAAATCTTCAGTTTGGAGAGAGAGCTGAAGAAATGAAACTAGGAACTAAAAAACATGATGCAATAGATGTTAGAGTGAATGTGTAATGGAAATCTCTGAAGACAGTGGATGCCACATTCAAAGGGAAATGTAAGATGCAGGCTAAGTATTTAAAGATTTAGCCAAGAAGTGTAATGAAAGACCCTTAAACCCACATTACAAGAAATACAACAAGCCAGAAAAGGTGAAGATGGAGAGAGTCTTTGCAAAGAGGAATTCTGGAAAGTTTATGGTGTGCTGTCAATTCTTTCATTTCCTAAGTAAGAGGGCAAAAGATTCTGCCCCAAATCTCCAAATTGATAACAGGTTTCACTGTAGTTGGTTTACTGGACATCCTCATTGATTTACACGACACAGTGGCCTCTTTCTAAAGATTGCCTGAGAAGTTGACAAGGCTGCCACCCACATAGGGGTGGAGTAAAGGAGTTTTACTGCAGTTGGGAGCATCTTACACACCCAGGGATTCAGGGAATGAATATTTCCCCCAGGTCCAAAGCAGGAGAAAGGTATGGAATTCAAATTATTCTTGGACCACACTAACATATGGACATTTCGCAGCCAAGAAGAATTGATAATATTGTCAGATTCCTAGGAATGATCAAGGAGTAAGTGACTATCTGCCTGGAGCTTTATTTACTAAGACAGCAGCAAGATTGCAGAATAGGAGGTTCTTATACTGTGAGCTTTCATTCTTCCTAGAGAAATATGAGCGACCATCCACTGACACAGTACTTTTGTGGGAACCTTGAGACTCAAGTAGCAAAACGTTTGGGGAGCCCAAGACTGAGGAGAACCATGTTAAGAACACAGGCCTGCACCCCTGTGGCATATTTACTGATTATAGTCCTGGATGAGAATTGAAGCAGCCCCTTTTCCCTGTGGGCTTAGCTACAGCCCCACTTGGCTGTGGCCCTGATATAAGCTCCATTGGATAAAGTACATAGGAGGAACCACACACTTTGTGCCCACTGATCTCAGACCTGACTGCAGATCCAGAATCAGTACTGATTGGCATCAGCCTTGCACTATCATGTCCCAAGGGGCAATCTTACCCACCTAAGGGGTGAGGAAGAGACAACCTACCTGTTTTCCAGTGGTAGAACCATAGACCGCAGACCCAACAGTGAGCTCTGAAGCATTCTAGAGATTTAGTTTCATGCTGTGCCGTGGCTGAAGGATAATACTGCTCCCTCAGGGACCTGGCAGATGCTACACCTATTAGCACTCTCAATAACAGGCCTACTGACCATGACTCTGTGCCCTAGCTGAGAACTGTAAAACTTTCCTGACACTCAGCTCTAGCTCTAGAAACAGAAAGAGACTACTGTGTGATCTCATGCATATGTGAAGTTTAAAATAGTTGATCTTATAGAAACACAGAATAGAATGGTAGTTGTTAAGGGTTGTAGGTGGGAGGAAAAAAAAGGAAGATGTTCATCAAAAATACAAAGTTTCAGCTGCACAAAATGAGCAAGTTCTGGGCATCTAATATCAGCATAGTGACAATCCTTAAAATACTTTACTGAGCACTTGAAATGTACTTTTGCAAAAAGGGTAAATCTCAAGTGTTCTCAGAACACACAAACACACACACACGGGATAAAGGTAAAGGTGGCTATGTGAAGTTACAGATATATTAACCAGCTGGATTATGGTAATCAAATCACAATCTAGAAGTATACTAAAACATTCAATTATATATACCTTAAATTTATACAATTTTTATTTATATATTACACTCCCAAAAACTTGAAAGAGAGTTGCAGATATAGAATGGTATGTTTCGGAAACACTCACAAGCACATCTCTCAGCTAGAGTCAAGCGCTCTAAGAATCCAGAGTGCACCAACACCAATCACACTTCTTCCCTCCAAATGTAGTGGCACAGCCAAAAGCAAAGGAGATTCTTGAACTTCACAGCAAGCTGTTAATTTTGACTGTTATATTGCATACCTTAGTCTAAGAAAGATGAGGAAAGCCACAGTGTCCACGTGACTTTGTACTTAGACGCAATTGAAAGTTCTTCTCCTTGAGCACATTTGAAAGGAGAAGGCTACAAAGTAAAATTGTTTTGTGACAGGGAGCGTCTAACAATGCAGTGATGTGTAGGGTTTGGGAAGCATAGTACAAGTGCTATGTGGGAGTCTAGGCAGGTAGCCAGCAAGAGAGATAATTACTTAATTTAAGGGTACAGAGCAAAGATTGGTCTCTGGGAATTCATTTTCTGCAGCAGAGTCTTTTGGTAGCCCATCTAGATATCCTTTACAGACTGATGCACCTATCCTTTAGCTGTTGGAAATATTTGCTGGTAAATGCTCACACCTGCATCTATTTCCTATAAACTTGCCTTGGCTGATGTGTACCTCTCAGAGATGCCTGGGAGATGCTCCATACCTCTTAGATATGTTCCACTGGCAAAGCTTGGCAAATAAGAGGATTACAAAGCCTTGCCTTAGAACCAAAAATGACTTTGTAGAACTTGTTATGTTCTACAGGTCTCTAAGTGATTAAACTCATTGTAGATTTCAGCAAAATCATGTCTTTTCTTAGCATATTCCTCTCTTTTATCCTCCTTTACTATCTCTCTTACAAATTTTTACTGAAAATATTCCCTCAATATATCACCTCTAAAATATGCCACCTGCTACTTTGCTTCTAGGAAATCTACCCTAAGACCTGGAGTGATCTTAGGAGGCTGACTACAAAGATTAGGATTCTAGAAATGGATCATCTGCAGGCTGACTGCCCTTGATGTCCCTCTATCACTTGCTATGGTAGAGCATGCATGGTGCCTTATACTTCAGGGGTGAAATGCTTGGGCTTTCATCTGTGATAAGTTAATATGAAATATAGGTCAAAGGAGACATACATACTGGCTTATGCAATCTCACTGTGATTTTATTGAAATACTAGTTACAGAATTTAGTAAGGGTCAGAACTGTCAACCATTAATGTGAAGCAAAACATGAAGTTCAGAGGCTCTTCATGGAAGATTACAGAGAGATTATCTTCTTGTGAGCTCGTGGCAGTCTGAGGTAAAGACTAAGAGTCTCTGAATTTTGAAAGTGGCATATTCTATAGTCATGAATACTGTTTTTATCTTGTGACATAGATGACTACCTCTTTTGAGTGAGACTTGGAGCAAGAAAAAGCTCCTTTCCAAGTCCAGGCTGCTGCTTTTTGATCCGTATAGTCCAGCTGACCCTATGCTACTAGAGGTATGTGTAGCAAGCAAAGATACTACGTGTGTTTCTAGTGAGTCCTGGTAAGATAGTTACAGGACAGATCCCTAAGGCTCTGGAGTATGGCCATATCATATGCAAAACAGAAACATGCATAATTCAGAAAGTGGCTCTTAGAGTGATACTGGATCTTGGTAACAACTGGTTATGAAATCATGGGACATGAAATGAGTCTTAAGCTAGCAAAACACATCAGGGAGTACATGCTGTTAGAAACATTAGTCACATTAGTCAGTTTAGTGGGCTCAGCAACAATCCATTGCAAGATGAATTCGGACTTGTAAAATTGAATCTGGGAAGGTTCTGAGATCACAACTCAGGTGCATGACTAGGTGGCCATGAGTCCCATGTCAGTTAGTCATCACTGCTGCACTGACTACCTTCCCTCACTTGACACCTATGGCTGCACAGGGAACTCCTTATGAACAACTGATGGAGGAAGAAGTAAACGAAAAAAAAGAAAACCTGTCTGGCTTATGCAGAAGTTATCTCAGATACAGTACATTAGTCCTTTCAAAAAACAATAGAGTGTGGCTGTACTACTGCCTTACTCATGAGTTGGATTCTAAAATTGTGGTGTGTAGAAATTCTCCCAGTGGAGACAGTGGAGGAGTCTCAGGTAGGTTGCTTGTAATCTATTGCCTGTGAAGAAAGAAGTGTCCTCCATTGCACAGACTGAGGTGTAGTGGTATAGGGACTCTGTGGTCTCTCAGGGGTCCCTGGGAGAAAACATCAAGGGAATTTAGAAAATAAAGACGAGAGACAGAAGCTGGGGTCAGGTGCAGTGGCCTCTTACCTGATGGGTAAGACGAGTGAACAACAGCAATAGGGGTGTTTATACTCTTGCAAAATTAGTATCACGATACGAGACACCAGGGTACCTACTGACTAATGACTGAAATTGTCCAGGCAGGCTGTTTTTCTCAAGACTGAGGTAGCTTGACTGCTTGAGGCACTCTGGCTCTGTCCTGCCCTCACACATATGACCAATTTTGAGCTTCAGCTGCTTCCAACATAGTGCTGAATTGCTCCATTTTGTTGTGCATAGCCAGAATCTTGGAGAAGCTTCATTTGGACAGAGAAAGCTTAACATAGGATGAACGTGGCTCTGAGAAACGTGAGCATGTAGTAGACACTCCAGTAACATATGCAATCTCCTATATTGCCTATTTCCTACCTGTTGGGAATATCGGTTGCTATAGACTCACAGATATTCTGCCTTTGAGAGCTGATGGAATAACTTTTTAGGTACACATCTGGGAAGTTGTGCCCCAGGCCGAGTCTAGCATGACTCAGCCAGGGACTAGGGAGCAAACTTGAAGTAGGTACCCATGCTCAGCGTTGTATCAATATATGGTCAACTCCTAAGGATGTGAATGTATCCTTGCATTTTGCACACTGAGACTTTTGGTTTCCTCACCCCAGTCCTTGCCTTGGTTATATCCTCATCCAGTGTGTGCATGGAATCCATGAACTTATTGATACAGTGCTAAGTGGCCTGTTCTCCATTCCCTTAAGTAGGGAAATTCTGGAGTACAGTTCTGGGGCCAAAATATGCCCCTAGGAGAGGATTAAGTTTCATAATACCCTTAGATTACAGCTTCCACAGTAAACTGTTGGGCTTAAGTGAGATTCTTACATCTCCGAGTGTCACTTCTCTGTTTGGAAAAGAGAGTTAATAACCAAGGATGCCATACTACACACATATACACAAACGTATCGCTTTGTACTGAGTCTGGCAATGAACGTTCAATAAATGATGAGTGTTTTATTAGTAGTATAAAATAGTTTATGTTTGACATTTTCCTACATGTTTTCATGTTTATTTACTACCCTGAGTCATTTTAGTAAATTTTGGGAAATAAAACACCAACTTTATTACTGATTGGAGCCAATTTAGAGAATAAATCTTTGATATACATCCACAATCAAACTTTCTATGATTCTGCCTTGATTTAAACTTAATCACAATTAATAGGCAATGTTGGGCAACTCTAGGACTTTCTGAGGAATAGAGTGTATGCACACTGAGGAGATGACTCCTCTGACTCTTTTTTATTATTTTGTCTCTCTTCTCTTCACCTGTATTATAAATTATATGATTTTTGGATTCTTTCTTCAGGCTACTTATGTCTTCCAATCTGGGTGCTTAAAACCTAGAGACAGTTCCCTTATACTGACTGTATATTTAGTCTTGTTCTTCACACTGAGTATATTCCTTATAAAAGTGTATAGAATAAATAATTAATGTAACAATTTTAAATCAGTTCTTGCAGCTATTCACCTTGGAATATACTAACACACAATATAATTGTCTATGTGGAAAGTTATTCCAGCGTAAACCACTGTCTCTAATTTGAAGCATTTATCTTTTTGTAAAACTTGGAGCTAATATTTGAAACAAAGCATATTTCTAACCATGGATGGATCACATCTGTCTATCTATCTATCTATCTATCTATCTATCTATCTATCTACCTATCTATCTATCATCTACCTATGTACCTATCATCTATTATCTACCTATCTTTTGATTGATTTGAAAAATCCTTTGGCTGGGGAATTTGATTTAAAAAGTTTTACATTGATTACAAGTGTATCATCTTAAAAATAAGTTGCCAGAAATTACAAAAATGATAGGCTGTGTAAACACTAACCAAAGGAAAACTGCACAGCCCCACTAACATAGCGTTAGGGAAACTGTTTATTAGACACCAAGAAGGATACATCACAAAAATTAAAAGGTATACCCAAAAGGAAGATGTAACAGTTCTTACTATATATGTGCTTAATAATACAGTTTTAACATGCACAAGACAAAGATGGACAGAGTAAAAGAAATTAGAAAGTTGCAATCATATTGAACAACAGAGCTATGAATAAACCAACAAAAATCTCTTCCTAAAGGGAAGAGCAACTGAGAGGAGGAAAGAGAATTTGGAAGGATTCCTTCTACTACTGTCGCTTATTGAAAGATGGAGCAGAAGCCCCTCTGTAGAAATGTAGGAATTAAGGAGTAGTTGTTTCCCATATACGTACTTTTATATTGAAAACTACAAAAGAGATGAGAAACTAAAAGTAAGAGGATGTCAATAAGTGCTTTATCAGCCCTGGGGATATAGTTCAGTGGCATAGCGCCTTCCTGGCAAATACAAAGTCTTGAGTTCGATTCCTGGTACCAAAAAAAGTGCCTTATCTGAGCCAAAAACAATGAGTTTAAGACACTGGGAAAAGTATGCATAGTTTCTTAATTATGTCTTAATTATGTCTCATTTATGTGATATTCCCTCTCCCCATCCCATGCTCTTTCTCTTCTGGAATGGGGTCACCTCTTCCAGAAAGAACTTCCTGAGTCCCACAGGCAGATTTTGGGAGACACATGTTTTGATTCTGCTGATAAAGTGTTCTTTAATTATCTGTCTACAAGCTTATCTTCTGGCTAAATAAAGATTTTTTTCTTTTATATTCCCAGCAGTGCTATAATTCAACCTTAGCAGAATCCCTAGTGCCTAAAGTAGTAATTTTATGGAAGACATTCAGAAATCATTTGTTGAATGAATAAAAAGCTATTGAAAAATGAGGAAATCTTAATTGCTAATGATGACAAAGGGCAAATAGTTTTCTGGGCTAACTTTTTTAGAGAATGTGTCATAATCTAGCTTAGATGGGTCATCATATTTTCTAGGGGATCTGCTAGTAAAATCAAGATGTTTAGCAGTATATTCTATGTTCTATGGCCTGTTCTACTTCAGCAATTATTTTATTTCCAGATCTAACTAAGTATTTTGATTGGGGAAAAGAGTCTCTTTTTTCCTGTCTTGCTGCTTCCTCTGTTTTTTTTTTTTTTTTTTTTTTAATGGGTAATGTCTGAGTCCAGAAAGCATTGAATCTCAGCCCCTTGCTTGTTTTTGTGACTTATTTTCTGTGAGACTTTCTGAGCACAATGTGGTTAAGACTCATAGCCCCAGCAAGGTCCTAAATACATGTCAGCAGGTGTTGAAAGAATGCGGATGAGAAAGTGCCATCACTTCCTGTGTAATTGGAACAAGGCAGAGGACACTGCACACGGCGATCTGACAAAGGATTAACCTGTCTCCTCTACTGTAAAGTGGTGATGGGCTCATTTGTTACTCATGACACTGCTTGTCACAACGTGAGTGGGTAACACAGTTTCCAGCACACTCTCCTGGATCCCTGATGAAAGAACTGAAAATGGAGACGTAAAGACAAGACCCAGAAGTCTTTCTATTCATAGGACACACTTCAAAATTTCTGGGAGTGTTTTGCTACAACCATAGATGTGAGTACCAGCCCAGTGTTGAGTGGCTCATTAAACTCTCAGTGGATAAAGTAGATTAAGTAACAGGCCCCAAAGTCAAGTTTTCATTTCATTTTCTTTTTATTTTATGACTTTCATGGTAATTTATGATTGGAAAAATTTGAACACATTTGCTTGCTAATTGTGAAATAAGGTTATTGATAGAACCTAATAATACAAATTAATGTCCCTAGCATACTACCTGATACCATGAAAACTGAGCCAGGATATCCATGTAATAGGTAATTATTACATAAATACTGATTGACTGACTACAAGAACATTTTTATAATTGGTGAGAAGATAAACATTTTGTAGGCAATACATTCACCTTTGTACCCGAATATGTTAGCAACGTTTAGTGTGCCAAAAAAGTACTTAACCATATTTAAAATATGTACATAAGGAAATGTCTGTTACAGAATTGTTTAAAGTACAAAAAATTAAATAAAGTTCATTAGAAGCTTGAATAAAAATTTGTTGACATGACAATACAAAGTGATATCATGAAGCCATTTAGAAAATGGTAATAAACACTAGCAAAGTTACTAGTAAGTAATCAGATGTGTATGGAGACAAGAAGTTCAATGTGATTGTGGGAGGAGAATAGTTTTCCCACTATACAAGTAAAGAAACTGAGGCTTAGAGTGGGTAAGTAATTCACCCAGGTCACATAGCTGTTAAGGCTCAGAGTGATAAATTTCAGTGGTCTGATACCAGATTCTATGCTCTTCACCCCCGCATGACACTGTTAATAAGGCTTCACTAAAGGAAGAATAGCAATCCCAGACTCTATTATCTGCCTTCTTTTAGAGGTAACCTCTTCCAGCTGTTTTAATTATTCCTCCAGGTATTTACCGCCTTTTCAAAATAACATACCACATCTTTAGATACTGTCTATTGTATTTAATCGACGAGGGATGACACTACCATCACTATCTTGTGTTCAATGTTTTCCTCCAGATTACTGCACATGGCAGAAATAACCACTGTGTGACTATTGTTTACTGACTACATTTATTTTTGTGCAGTACTTAATCATATTACCTTGAGTTAATGTTTCTTATTTATTCATTCTCTTAATTTTTTGGACTCTATCACTAATTCTTTTTTATAAGTTTAGTCTCCTACCCAATTGTATAGTCTCTTTGAATATTAATTAAACAAGTACAGAACCTCATGGTGCTTTTTAATGTTTTTCCTCATGGTTTTCCCTCATGGAGACCTCTGGCTTCCTGCTTTATTCTAAACTTCCTCTTTATAGGTGCTACATAGCTTTTTTTCCTGATACTTTTTATTTCTTCCAATCAGATTGGAGTCATTGTTTGTAGGACCCTCTTTCATGATTTGATCCCTCATGTTGGTGGAGCAAATAAGAATTTTCTCAGTTAAAAGTACGTGAGCCCCTTCCTTCTTTTCATATATACATACTTACATGCACACACGCACACGCACACACACACTGTAGTTAAGATAGATATATTACTAATTGCTATTAGCTCATTGAAAGGAAAGGTATATGTCTATATTGCTTGATAAGTTTTCCATGCTTATGTCTTGTATTATGAGCAGCTACACTGAAGATAACAATGCTCAATGTATTGAACATTATTGCTGTCCTACAATCTTGTTTTCTAATTTTTTACCTTTTTTATTGTAAATTCTTCTTTTCCTTAAAATAAAAAAAAGTACATGAGCCACAGATTTGTGAGCCATGGGTGTCATGTAGGGAGGGACTTCTTCATTTATATGAACAGATTGTGTACATTTCTTCCCACCTTTGCATTCAGTGACATCACATTAATAACTTGAGATTGACCGGAGCATCTTTTTGCTGTAGAAGTCAGCAAATACTACATGTACATTTGGCTGTCTATTTTTTCAAGATAGCTAGTTGATAAATATTTACCAGTACACCATTGCTGCAACCTGTTACACATGAGCTTTGCAGGGGTGTTTCAGTGCATTGCTGTATTAAATTGTTTCTCATCAGCATCCTTCTCTGCTAGTACCAGCTAATCAGTTTCTCTGATCTGTTTACTCTTCTAAAATCTTTCCTTCGGTAAAAGCGCACATTTTTCAATTCTATCATCTGCATACAGATTACCATCCTCCACAGTTAAACTGAAGATCCCCTAAGTTAGCTGTGGGAGGCAGAAAGCCTAGACGAGAACTGATGTTGACTTGCATCGCAATCAGAGAAATGACAGTAGAAACAGACTGAAAGAACTGATTTATGGGTTTGTAATAAGAGAAACTAATGAAAGCAATTTCGAGAATGTTTCCCAGCTGCCAAAAGGGATGAGTCCATTAGTGGTTATTTTTCATGTAATGAGAACATAAAAATCTGAAGGGGACACAAAACAGGCAAAGATGATCAAGAGTTTGTTCATGGATGTGTTAAGCTTGAGATGCCTTTAGATTATGTGAACAAAGGTGTCTAGTTTGCAGTTGACCGTATGATAATGGAGGACAACAAAAAGGCCTCATGCATTTTCAGTACTCAACTATAATTTGTTTTTCTTGCTGGTAAGATGCTGGCATTTATAGGTAGGTACATGTGTATTCTTGGGACCACATACGGAAAACCATCCACTGGCCTATGTGTAGTGCATTACAGTGTTTTGAGTAAGCTTGGTAAACTTCATGGAGATGCCCTTAATCCAACTGGCCATCAGGAATACTGATGGTATCTGAGGTTGAGTTTTTGTGCTAGTGGTCAAAAGTCTGTTATCATGACATCATTAGTGTCCCACATCTCCTCCATCCCCTGCTTTGGCTGATATAGCAGATAGCCTAGAACTTGGAAACTCCTTCCATTCTGCCCATGGCTAGCGATGTCACCCATCAGTGTCCACTATAAGAGGTGTTCACAGCTCCCTAAAGCAGTCTCCTGAGAGGTCTTTAGACCGCTGACTCAGTTACCTACCTTTCTTCAACTGAGATTCACAGAGGCTTCTAGATACCATCCACACCTATGCATGCTGATGAAGACTTGAGTGACATCTTTGCTTCTTCCTGCTAAATTATTTCTCACTTGTATTTTAAGCTACCACTTAAATAACATCTTATTAGGCATGGTGTATGTGTAAAGGAAATGGAAGTTGGTAGTCATACAAGTTAGAAGTGAGCTCTACTGTCTGCTCTTAGTTCAAATTTTATGATTATTTTACATAGTATTAACTATTATGGTTCTGACCCAGAATGAAGAGATAGGCTACGTACGCTTCATTGCTTTCCCTGTTTCCTCACTCCTGTCTCCTTTATATCTAAAACCTGCCAGACTTGCTTTTGTTTTCCACTGTGTATTAGGTAAGTGGAGAAAAACTTGCTCACGTTAAATCCTCCATGACTCTAATCTGTAGCTTCTAGTTAGATTCTATTTTTCCAGCTACAAGCTTTATTTTACTTAAAAGTAGTTTCTAGAATTTGAAAATTCGGTGTCTTTTTTGACCATTTTTGCCCTTCAGAACTAATGCATGTTTATGTATTCTAAAAATGTCAGCTTTGAGAACTGGTACAAACACGGGTCTATTTCTTTCTCTTGGGTTTCTTGCTTTACCAATATGAATCATTCCCAAAGACCCTGACTCTTAAAAATGAGAGAAATGTCATATTGCCTGAGATAAATACAAGAGTACCGCTCTGTCTCCCCCACTCTTCTCTCCTCTACCCCCTCATTCTTACTTATGTAAATGGTATTTGGAGTAAATGGTATTTGGAGTAAATGGTATTTGAAGTACTATGTAGTATCAGTTTAAATTTGTTTATATGCACAACTCTTTTAAGAAGCTTAAAAAGAAGGGCCTACATGTTATGGGGCAGTGGGGGCTATACTGATGGGTAGTTAAAAATAATACAGCATGTTTGATCGCTGATGGGAATAATCCATCCAGTAGAGAGAAAGAATAATTTAACATAAAAGAAAAAGAGAGAATAATTTAAGAACTATGTTACTGAAGACTCTAGGGAGAAGGGGACCCAAGACTTCTGACCAGAAGAAGTTTTGTTAAAAATCAGTGGAACAGTGAAGGTGGGGCTTGTGGAAATTGATAAATAATAGTTCCTACATCTACGTGAAGTATAAGATAAGGTCATTAATATAAGATACAGGCAAGAAGGAGGTAAATATTTTGCAAAAACCTGAAATATGAATATTCTGATAAAACCCAAATATGTGAAATATCAGATGCAGGTGCCTTGCCAAGGGAGCACAAGAAAGACCATGTACAAGCTTTGGATTTGGTAATCCTCAGAACCCTACTGAATTTTAGATTTTGTAATTTTTTTTTACTGGGTCGTAAGATATGTATTTTGTAGCCACAAACAATTGAAACAATGGTCTTCAAAATATCTTGTACTCTGTAATGATCTACTTTTCTTTGCGAATTTGGAAGTCTTGTAGGCCTATGAGACTTTCAGTCTTTGGTCTTCGTATATCACTGAATGGAGTACGTGGGTTTCCCTGTGATATTATATCAGGGCCTTATTCACTCCTGTGTTCCTCTCTTTTCACCCTTGTAGTCTCTTCAAATTTGCTTCTGCCCCATAACATGTGTGAAAAGAAAGTCAGGAAAATTAATTTAGTGACTTTTAAAATGTGTTTGCTATCAGAATCCTGACTTGTTACACAAAAAAATCCATGAAACTCAACACTCAGAACAGATGAGAGGGGAGCTGGGGATTTAGCTCAGCGTCACAGTGCCTGCCTGGCAAGCACAAGGTCGTGAGTTCCATTCCTGGTACCGGAAAAAAAAAAATCAGAACAGATGAGAGAAAATCTGATTGGTTCAAGGCAGAAGGGTCTCTGGAGACCCTGGGGGCCTTCCCAATAATACTGCAGTTAGCTCCATGGTGCTCAAGGGTGTGCAGTGCACGCTGTGGATCTGTACATTAACTCTTTCTGGCTTTGGCAAAGATAGGAGATTTTGGTTTACTTAGATAGTTAACAAATTTACATCTTTGCTTCTTAGGTCTTGGAGACTGTCTATAATCGAAACCAATACTTCATACAAGAGAAAACTGGCACCCAAAGAAGGGATGTAATTTCCTTCAATTTATTCATGTAGCATTTGGCAAGTGCTAAAGGTGCACTAGAAATACCAAATAGCTGGAACCGTTCTCTAACTTCCTGTTCTCCACATACATGAGTTCTCCAGTGCAGTGACCTGCCCTGAAGCTCAGGGGGCACTTTCTGCAGGTTTGTTCTTTCGGATCACACTTGGGAAGCCCATGGTCAGGCTCTTGAAGAGGCATACTTGTGCCAGCTTGTCTCTTTCCTAGCCCTGGTGCATTATTCGTTTAATTTGCTCAGTCTACTACTCGATTAGCTTTATCCTATGGAGGGGCTGGCCCATTTATCCCTGCTTAAAATTTAATCAGACGTTTCACTGCTCATCAACACTTTAACAGGACCATTTACAGCCCTGGAACTCCACACATCTCTGCTTAATTACTGCTCATTGACAGATGTCACTTTCACTGTCCTCTCTTTCCACTCTCCTTCAGTTCACAGCCTTGGAGAAGGGTTTATTCTTTAAATAAACCTTAAAACACACAAACACAGTCAGAGAGTAACAGAGAGAAGGCAGCTCCATGATTCTGCCTGATTGGATTCTAGTCATTTGGGGGAAGTTAGAGGCTGTATCTGCTACCTCATCAGGGCTTGACGTCCATTTTCAAGTTGCTTTTGTACCAAGTAAAATAAGATGGGAAAATGGAAGGATACAGAATAGGTGCCCAGGTTCCCTCCTCTGCCTCGCTTGCTGTTCCTGTGCTGGTTACTCTCTGCTCATGCTTGTTCCTTACTCAACTGTGAAATTGGAGTCCTAAGACAAATGTTGCATCGTTTCCATTGCCAGCACTCTCTCCTGTTGGAGGACAGTGAAAGGGGAGCTGTAGAAAGAGCCATGGCGGGTGACAAATGCTCTTGGCATCCAACAGTAGGGCTAATGTATTTGGTATTATCAAATTATGGTTCTCTCCAACTATGCATGCCCCCCTCCCATACATATAAATCCTGTTTCCAAGGATACTGTAAAAATTCTGGAGAGGCTCTGAGCATGAACAGTTCTTTTAAAATGAGATATTAATAGCTCATGACCTTTTCTTTGATACAGTCCCCCCACAAAGGGGAGCCATGTTTGATACTTTGAAAATCAGAAAGAATTTCAGAAAGTTAATTGGTGTGTACTGAATAAGATAGGATTTGTGCAGGCTCCTACTAATCTACTGCATCAGTTATCTAGTGCCACAATCATGCTGTATGAGAGTCAACTTTTAGCCCATAAATCAATAAATGTCTGTGAGTTTTAGCTGCTCTGACCTGGGACAGGTGACCTCAGCTGGGTTTAATTAGATGTCTGTGTTCAGCTGCAGTTCATGGGTGGTTTTCTGGTTTTGGCTGGGCTTGCTCATGTATTAGGAGGCCATTAGATGATGGAATTGGCTGGGATGACCAGGCCAACTTGGTTTTGCTCCACATCTCTGTCATCTACTACCAGATTGGCTCAGACACATTTTTAGTAGATATGGAAGAGGCCGTTGGACACATGGAAACATACGAGTGCTTCCTCCAACCTCTTGTTGAGTCCTGCATACTTACACATCTTAGGCAAAGGATACAAAAATTTCACTGTATCTAAGGGTTCCCACCAAAAATAAGATATGCACTTTTATCATTTTTATTTGGCAGCATCTTGTGGATCCTTGCAATTACAACAAAGCAAGAAAAAGAACCTAAGGTAGACACACTGGGAAGAAAGAAAGAGATCTGTCTTTCCTCACAGACTCAGGCTCAAACATATAGAAAACACAAAGGGCTATACTAATTATAGCAGAACTGGGGAGTGCATTTAACACAGTCACAGGGTACAAGATCAATGAACAAAAATTGATTGCACTTGTAACTGTTACAACTAAAATTTTGAAATAAAATTAAACAAAGAATGCACAGGTACAAATTTGAATGTGTCAGTACTTAGCAGTTCACGATTCTGTTGGGAAAAATTAGAGTAGATCTGAATACATAAAGAAACAAAAACATAAATAAATACATAAAGAGTTCTATGGTACTCTTAGATTGAAAAATTCAAAATTATTCTGATAATAATTTCCTCACAATTAATCTCTAAACTTAACATATCCCGTGTCAAAATATTAGCTTAACAATTTTATAATTATATGATTTGATCATAGAACATATGCAGAATTATGAAGAACTTATAATATGCACAAAAGTTTTGAGAAGAAAAACTTGGGACTATCTGCTTTTGGAAACAATTTTAAAACTACAGTAATTAAGACTATGTGTTTGTAATTATTTTTTTGGCTGACACTATGTGTGTGTATATGTGAGGTATAACATAATGAACATGTTGAATCTATTTTTGGTAATGGTCAACTCAAGAGTAGTTAGTATTTCCATTACATCAAACTTTTATCTTTTCTTTATGTGCATTCCAAATCCTTTCTTGTGGCTCTTTTGAGCTATCTGGGGTGTTATTGTTAACTATATACACACTGCTTTGCTGTAGAATACCAGAACTTCCTGCTCTTATCTAATGATAATACTGTAACCTTCTGCCCATTGACTAACCTCCCCACAACCACTCTCCCTTGCTACTCTCCCATGTTTCTGCTAATCACCATTCTACTCTCAACTCCTACGGGCTCACACTTTTACATTCCAAATAATATTGAAGATATTTGTCTTTGTGGGCATGACTTATTGCTTTTATTGTTTTTATTGTGATGTCCTCCAGCTTTTATTTATGTTGTTTCAAATGACAAGATTCCATTCTTTTTTAATACAGCCATATACTATTCCATTGTTCATGTATAATTTGCTTCATCCATTTGTTCACTGCTGGAAATGTAGGCTGATCCCGTACTCTTGGGATGGTAACACTTCAACTAACATGGGCATGTGGGCCCCTCTTCATGTTGGTTTACTTTTTTTTCAGTACATGGTTTTGACAGAAGGTCATTGGATCAGTGAAACAGAGTTAAAGCAAAAATAACTTATGTATTCATGCAGTCATTTGGTTGGTTATTGTGATATTTTGTATAACCACCTGGAGGCAGGTGGACCACTTCTCAATTGATAGGCGGAATGTGGAGGAGAAAGATGGACCACACACCAAAACAAATTTGAGGGAAGTACATTAGTCACATAACAGGTGCCTGGCAGGGGAAGTTAGGCACCGCCCTGTCCCTCAGTGCCTCCTTCGTGTAATCGTGGAGGCCCTAGGCTGGCTTAAGTGAGGCTGAGGAAGAGGAATGGGACTTCATAATGATTAAGAGTGCCACTGAAGAAAATGTCTCCGCAAGCTGACTGTGGTTTTAAAAGGTTTGAATTCCTCACAGCTACCTGCCTAGGAGATTTGGTATTGAGAAGACAGGCTGGCACTTAGAGGTACGTGTTGTTGGCAAATACACACTCAAAAAATGTAAAACCTAAATGAGGGAATCGTAGAAGTTATTTGGTCTATTGTTTTTTTATTTGCTTGTGTTGGTACCAGGAATCCAACTCAGGACTTTGTGCTTGCCAGGAAGGCCCTGTGCCACTGAGTTGAATCCCTGACCCATCACTTAGTTTAAACTCTCATCGGATATGTGAAGGAAATGTAGTAAGAGTTGTTAAAGAATTAGCCCAAGTCCTAAAATACATTATCTTACATGTTTTAGGACTCAAGTTGAGGTTTTCTGGCTCTTTGGTAAATACTTTTTACTGCTACACCACTATACTACATTTCAAGTCTAATACAAATTTAGATATCACTGAACAGGATTTTCATGGAATAAGAATGATACCAGGGCCTTAGATTGTAGTGCTACCTGTTAGTCCTACCCCATACTTGCGGTGTTCAAAGAAACCCACACTTGCAGGCTCACAGCATTACTTTAGTTGGGAAAAAGGCAGAAAGTAACTGAAGGGGATTGAAATAGCTCCTGGCAGTAAAACAGAATGACAGCCTCATAGCATTTGATTCTGTTTTCAATATTTTATAACAAGTTCACTTTACCCCAAATGAATGGTGGTTTCTATGAGTCCAGGATAAATTTCTGTCATAAAGGTTCTTACTCTTTTAGAAATATGGACACAGCCATAAAAGCAATACAGTCTCTTACCTCATTGCCTCCTTTTTTCAGCTGGTAATAAATTGTTGGCTGAGGCTAGATAGGCACATAATGGGTGGTGGGAAAAGTCTCCATCGATAGGAAGATTTATCTGTGAATAGTCTCAGAAATGTTCCTTTATGCAATAAACACCAGAGGTGGAAGACATTAGCCAACAAGGAGTGAACTGACCACAAAGAGGCATTTATCAGAACAATAGTAAATATCAACCTTTAGAAAAAGAGAATTATATAAACTATAGTCAGTTCTTAAAGTTTTTTATGTGCTACTCTTCACAGGATCAGCCTCGTACCTTATCTTAAATCTATTCTGCAGTTCCCTACAGATTGTCCCCACAACATTTTTGTGTCTTAAATTGAATCTTTGTTGTTATATAACTTTACCTACATGTCTAGGTAATTTGATTTAGTTCATTAATTTTGTAGAGCTGCTTATTTCCTCTTTTTTTTTTTTTTTTGTAACTGGTACTTGTCAGGTTATTACCGGAGGGACAGAAAATTTTCAAGGTTACTCTTAGAAGGTACGTTAGAATGTGCTGAATGTGTAAGAACTGAATAATTAGCTACTGATTGCTTTTAGGAACTGGCTATTCTCACCCTGCAACTCTCTTGACTTAGTTTTCCAAACGGTTATTTTAAAGATGTTGGTAGCTCTCTGTGAACTCTTTATTATAGGTTTTGATGATTCTTCCTTCTCCTGGAGTTTATTTTTATATTTCTTTACATCATTAGATGTCTCCAAAGAGCAGTGGAGGAGACTCCTGCACAGATAAGCATGCTGTATCGATGTCACATCATATCTCTAAAGGGTCACTCATTTTTCTGAAAGGGCAGGGCCCAGACTGGGTCTAAATAGGGAAAGATATAATGTTATCATTGAAAATACAGTTTGTTTCATTATCCTTGCGTTTTCTTGAGCTAGAAATTGAAACAGAGATGTCAGTGCATCTGTAGACTGCTTCCTAGTCAGCTGCTTAGCTTTAGGTAATTAGAAATAATTTGAAGTGGATTTGGCTGTGAGAGACTTAGACTGTGAAGCAGAAGTTACAAACTCGTGCTTCTACCTATGGACCATCAAACAACATTTTGAATTCCTTGATTAAAAGTAAGAAAATGCAATGTAATGGCATGGATTTATTGTATGGCAGGTAGAATATTTGGGCTGATTTGTGTTAGCAAGCATTCAATGGGAATATTTTGTATTTTTAGTCTTGTAGGTTAATATAATAAAGGCAAGAGAAGTGTGTATCCGGAACTGAAATTTATTGAGCACTTCCTGTGTACCCTGCACTCTAGTTAGCGATCTAAATGTGTATCTCATTTAATCTTCACAAAAGTATTGCAATAGATATTGTCGTTACCCACAATTTATGGAGAAGAGAATTGCGATGCACATGTAACAGGTGACAACTGCAAGTCAGTCATAGAAAGGCGGGATGTGAACGCATACTTGTGTGATTCTAGAGTCTCTGACTAGAACTTAAATGGCCGTGCCGCATTAAACTGAGATTTGTGGGGAGAGGCTCTGACTCCCTTTGCAGCTTTGTTCAGCCTTAGAGCTAGAAAACCTGAACTTTGTTCTCTTTTTACTTTCTGTAAATGAAAACCTATTTGGCACTTAGTTTGCATTCAGCAAACGTTTGCTGAATGAATGCATGTACAAGGCAGGATGCTTCTCTTCTGGTTTTATGCAGTGACCTTGGAAGACTTCTCATTTCATTTGTTAAAACACAGATAATAATGCAGGGGCATAAAAAAGACAAAAAGGATCAAACAACCAAGTTAAATTTTTTTGAAACACTAATAACACATTGGAACGAAGTACTGAACATAAGAGATGGTTTCCTCTTTTGCCAAAGAATACAGGTATTCATAAAATGAAGGACAAAGGCATTTTGTAATATTTTCATGAAGGAGAAACACATGTATGAAGGCATAATACAAATTTTGATAATAGAGTTTGCCTTCTTATGCCAAACCTATTTTGCAACATGTACTCTTAATGAAGGGAAAGAGCAACAAGCCACGAACAGATCTTACTCTGGGAGATAAAGCAATTAGAAAATACAAAAGGAGAGAAACAGAAAAGGCTTCAACAAACTGGAACAATTACAAGCATTACAAGAAAATCAATAAAATCAAACCTACTTTTAAGTCAACAAGTCTATCCAAGCATTGTTATAGACTTCTTATCATTGCAAAGAAATCTCAGTTTGGAAGATTACACTGGGATTAAACAAAACCACAGGTGTCGGGACGCCAACAAATCATACTCGAAGTGGCTTTTATACTTTGCTAGGATGTGATCTCATGAAATATATCCTCATGCAGCAGGATATCTGTAGAATCCACCAAATGAACTGAATTAGGGCAGGAGAGACAAGAGCTAGGATTCATTTCCTTTCAGCCAATTTATAGGTTAGTCACGTTAATCTTATTCAACGGTCAATAATACTGAGTAACAACTAAATGCATAAGATTATGTTAGAGAATGTGGGAAGAAAGTATTTTTCAAATGTGTTACTTGAAGCAATCTCTTACACATCTTTCATGAATCATATCAATTCTTACATTCTCTAGGATGAGCTTCTTGATTCCCTTAGATAGGAATCACTCCGTTTGGGCCTGGGGAGTAATTTATTTGATTCTAAATTCTCCCTTGTGTGCCTTCCAATCATTTCACTGTTCAGATTTTCTCATACCTGAGGCCCCTCATTCAGAACCATGACTTTGGGGCTGGGGATTTAGCTCAGCGGCATAGTACCTGCCTGCCAAGCACAAGGTCGTGAGTTCAATTACTGGTACCAGAAGAAAAACAAAAACAAACAAACAGAGGCATGACTTTATTCAAAGTAAACACAGAAACAAATGGAAAAAGAACATTTCTTTTGTTTTTATTTTTGTTTTTTTTTTGGTACTCAGAATCGAACTCATGACCTTGCGCTTGCTGGGCAGGCACTATGCCGCCGAGCTACATCCCCAGCACAACGAACACTTTCTGAGGATCAGTAAAGAAGCAGATGATTTGCCTTGACCTAGCGTCTGTAGAATGGGTTCTACACCATTCATTGTAAAGAACCCACACTTAGATTTTAGACCCCTGGTTAGGGATGAGGGACATAGAAACAAGACATAATACCACAAATCAAAATCCAGGTTTAGGAAACTGGCCACTTTATCAAAAATACTTCCTTATATGTAAATTTAATGCTGCATGGGTGTGATTTTTTTCTTACTGTTATTAAGAAAACTGACCTGTTATCACCAAGTGAAAATGCTGAAGTGTTTTCAAAGTCAGGGCGGCAATTTCTCAATTGAGAAAAGATACAGTTACCTTATGCCTCAATAATTTCACTTCCAGGTGTAAACCCAAAGAAATTAAAACATATATATATCCCCAAATTTGAACATACATTTTTATAGAAACATTGTTATAATGGCCCAGAAGGTGTAAACAATAAATATTTATCAACTGGCGAATGGATCTATAATTGTAGTATATTCATATAATTGAATATTATATAGCCATAAAAAGAAATTAAGGCCAGGCATGGTGATACTTTCCTATAATTTCAGCACTTTGGGAGACTGAGGCAGGAAAATTGCAAGTCTAAGCTCATACTGACTTAGGAAGATCCCTTCTTAAGAAAAATAAAGGGGAGCCTAGGATGTAGCTCAGTGTGATGGCCCTGGATACCACACATACAGATGCATACATGCATGCACACACACACACACACACACACACACACACATCTGGAATTAAATAGTGATACATAAATTTTGAAAAGAAAAAATATTTATTGTCATGTGCTACTATGGGCTGAAACTAGGCAGTGATGTTGAAATAATGACATGTGTGTTATTTTTCTTTTAAGACAAATGAAGTTAATGTATACATTGTTTTTCTCAACTAAAGCCACCGCATTTCATTTTTATGGCAATGTTGGCACTTTGCAATAAATAAGTGTGTTTTGGGCTGCAGTTTGGACACTTGTCTCTAAAAGGTTTGCGATCATGGAACTAGGCCCTTTTCATGGTGGGCTCAAGCTTACGACCCTCCTGCCCTCAGCCTCTCATAATGCTAGGATTGCAGGCACGTGCCACAGTGCCAGCTGCAAATACTGTTGTGTAAGTGAAGATTGTCACAAAAAATAATATAGTGTATGGATCCACTTATATGAAATGCAGATTAGTCTGTTTTCTATTACAATAACAAAACCACCGAGGCTGGGTATAAAGAAAAGAGGTTTATTTAGCTCACAGTTCTGAAGGTGAAAGACCAGAGTGCCGGGGTGTCACGGTGGATGCCATCACATCCTGGGGGGATGCAGGACAGAGTGTGTGAGAGGAAGAGGCACCACATGGGCAGATGGGAACCTAGGCACTGGGAAGGAATCACTCTTGGTCTTTTTATAACAAATCATCCTCGAGAGAATTAACAAGGGTCCCCAGAGACCTCCCTTAATCTCTCCTGAGGGGAATGTGCCCAAAGACCTAACTACCTTCCCCTAAGCCCAGCTCTTCCATATTCCACCACCCAACAGCCCCACACTGAAAACCAGCCTCCAGAATGTGAACCTTTGGGAGACAAACCCCAATCATAACTGTGTCACAGCATCCAGAGTAGGCAGAACACTGAGACAAGAGGTAGATTGGAGGTATGATAGGCGGAATAAGCTACCATTAGGTCTATGAAGGAGACCTTTTGTTGGGCTGATGAAAATATTCTAAAATGGTTGTGGTGATGCTTACAGAACTGAGTATATGAAAAAGAGTCAGCCCGTACATTTGATTGCTTGACTATTGTGGTACTATGATTGAATCCACTGAGCTACATCCTAGCATTTATTTTCTATTTTGAGACAGGGTCTTGCTCAGTCAGTAAGTTGTCCAAGCTGGGCTTGAACTTGCAATTCTCCCATCTCAGCCTCCTAGAATGTGGGGATTACAGGTGTGTAGCTTGGCTTGTACATGTTCAATGGGCAAGTGGTAGATTGTGCATATTGCTTAAGCTTCCTAGGGTCAGCTTGATTGGCTTGAGAGCTGCCTAGGGAATCAGGAAAGCACACTCCTGGGTGTGTCTGTGTGGACCATGGAGGTGCAACCTTGGGCACTCTCTTAGTCACTTTGTTGTCACTGTCATGCAGTACCTGACATCTGGAATTTAAAGAAGGGAAAATTTGATGCAGGGCTTCACCATACAAAATGGTAGGAGTTCAACAATGGTTCTTCATCGTTTCCTTTTTGTTTTAATTATTTTTAATTTTTTTTTTACTTGTTGCTCTTTTTGCTTATTTGATCTATCTTACATTTTTATGTCTAACGGACTGAGCAACTTCGTTGAAGATAACAGCATGTAATGTAGCAACCACTGTGAATTTCTATCATTTTGTCTTGAGGTCATGTATCATTTTTGATGTTTTTGTGTTTTGATTTTGTCTTCATCGTTGTTTTGTCAGGTTTTCTTTAAATTTTTAAAATAAAAAAAAAGAAGGAGAGATTTACTTTGGGTCATAGTTTGTAGTTGGTTAGCTCCAAGGCAGGGCAGCATGGCAGAGGGACCTGGCAGAGGAAAACAGCTAATGGCGGAGTGAGGAGAAATATAGATACAGGGAGCAGGAGAGAGAGACACCATCAGGCCACGCCCCCTTGACCCGCCTCCTCCCACCAGGCTCCACCTCCCAACATCACATTCAGCTATAACCTCCTCAGTGGACAGCTCCACTGGTGAGTATCACACACCTATGAGTGCATGAGGCTCTGGGGGCATTTACATAGAAACCATAGCAGGTGCTATGTCTGGTCCCTCACCACCTCCTCTCTGGCACTGTTTCCCTGCTCTGCATCTTGGCTGCCATGAACCTAATCAGTTTGCTCCACCATGAGCTAAGCATTTTCCTTCTGCCGTGCTGTTTCTGCCTGGAGCCAGTTGAACATGGACTGAGTCCCCTGAAATTATGAGTCAAATTTTATCTCCTCTGTTCATGTTTCTGCTGGTTGGAACCACAGGTGGTACATGCACTGCTATCCCATTGGGCTGCTTGTACCACTGGTGGTACAAACAGAGCTAATACTTTCATCAGACTTTTTACTAATAAAATTAATCTAAAAAGTATATAAATGGACTGACTCTACTTAGCTGCTTGAAATTGAATAATTACTGTCCAAATATCCGTATGGTATTAATACTATTCACACCATTTAAAAATTGTTGCAATAATCCACAAATTTATTTATTTCATTAAATCAAACAACTTTACACCAATTTGTGAATTTCTAAAAAACAAAAACAAACAAAAAATGAGTTTGTGAATTTCTTTAAAACATTTTATACATAAAGGTAGTTGATTTGTGCAGAGTGTGCAAAATGGAGCAATGCGTTTGGCTTTTTTCACAGCCATAGTGGCACATATTCATATTTCAGATAATTTTTCATAACATTTGCTATATTGCTTGAATATATTTCTTATTGATGCTAAAACTTCTATAAAGTGAGTGTTTTTTGAGTGATTTACATTCATGACATTTCTTCACAGGTTAATAGTTTATCAATAATTAATTCTCTAAGTTTTAACACGGAAATCTGATTAGTACTGCATGGCTGGTGTGTATAATATGTATTTATAGCTGCTGTATCACAAATTATCTATATTACAATTTTTATACCATTTTCATGTTTTCCTTAAGGAACTATAATATGATGACATTTGCTCTGTTAAATCAATGGCTTTCTTTGCATAAGTGTAATCAAAGACAAGATCAGGTTTTATGTTTCTAGGTTTTCCTTTGATCAATATACACATATGATTTTTGCAAGTTGTCAACATACAAATGGTCCTTTTATCAGTCCTTTAACAAAGTTTACACCAGAAAGATTTTCAAAGTTTGTGGTTTCACTGCAGTTTTGCTTTGTCTTGCTCATACTGTGAACATTTTTCTATTTGGCTGTAGTTTACTGACAAAAATATGTTTCCTTTTGTAAAAGTTCTTGGGCTAGGGCTATATTGGAATAATATCTGCATATAATGTGCAGTGTTCAAATAATACACTGTTCATTCCTTTCAAAAGAACATCATAAGAATGCCCATGTGTTAGAGGGTTTGCACTTTTTCTGGCACAGACGTCTAAATCACAGACACACATAATTTATGTAATTTTATCCCGTATTTGTATCATTTTCCTTTGATGTACCGTCCCAAAAGCAGACGTCCTCACAGTAAAACCATACTTTCATCTATCACTACATTTCTTCCAGGTTTTACTGCATTCTTGAATATATTAATAATTTCTTCCATGACTTTCTGAATTTATTCAAGGGACCCTTGGTTGAGCATATAGTATTGCCAGAGAAATGTAAACAGTTCAAAATAGCCAAAAAAATATTGCATTGCATGGAATTCTTTATATGTTTTCTGGCATACATATTATTTACAGACCAAGAAAATCTAATATTTAGCAGTGGTAGTATCCTTATAATTAATAACCTACCTATAAAATTTCTCATTTCACTAATTGTAAACAGATCCTCAGGCTTACTGATGATTTCTTTTGTTTTGTGCTAAATTGCACTATACGACGTATCTGTTTCTTTAACTAGAATTTTGAGTGTATTATTGGAAAGGAATAATTTATACAATGCAAAAGGATTATTGTCTCATTAAAAGTTCTGCTTGTCTCAGTTTTGGGTGCTCACGTTCTATCACAGTTTTTTCTATTTTCAGCTGCCGTTCTTCCGCTTGATCTTCCACATCGGTGTCCACATCCACACTATGTTCTTTGAACATGTATGGACGGCAAGATGACACTCATCTAACTCTGAGGCATCCTCATCTGTAGGTCGTGAGCTTTCCTTCTGAGTAGATGTAATCACAGATTCATCTGAACAATCATCCATTTTCTGTGTTTGATATGCTAATGGGAAAATTTTACAACATTGAAATGCTATTAAAATTGAAAAACAAGTAGGTTACGATATACATATATGTATACAAATATTATACATTACTTAGAAAAAAATCCCAAACAAAAATGACAAGAACTACAAAGGAATCATAAAAGAAAAATTTACCATTGAGTTTCATGGTAGTTGTGAAATAACAGTGATTGTTTCTGTTTTAGTGATTTTCATTAACATGTTCATGATGTAAATCATATGTCTCACTGCTGGGTGGCTCTGATTTGAGCATAGTGTTTCCACCAGCTTGATCCACCAGTGCTACATGCATGACTGTCCCAATAGGCAACTTTTAATTAATTTTAGTAGTTAAAAGACCAATACAAGTGACTGGATTCACTTGTACCACCACCTGATGGGATAGTCATACTTATACTATAAAACACTGTGATACCTTTGTAGTTCTTGGTGGTTCTTATCATTTTTGTCTGGGATATTTTTTTCTGTACTTCTGGTGGTTCAAACCGATGGGAAAGCACCAACAAAAGAGCACACATGGGTTAGCTTTATAATGTCACATGATGAAATTCGAATCAGAGCTGCCCAACCATGAGACATACAAATTACAGCCCTGTCTTGAATATGTTAAAAATTACTACTTAACTATAGTTAGTTACCCATTGCTAGTTACCTTAATTCTGGGAAACTAGCAATGGGTAATTAGCAATGGATAAATTAGTTGTTGGACTAATAACAGGTAACTGGAAACAAGTAACTAGAAATGGATAAATAGTTGAGGCTTACTAATAATTGGTAACTAGTTGTGGGTAGCTAGTGATTCTTAACTAGCTGCACACCATCAGTGATGTTTAAATGGTTACTGATAACTATTCCTGATTCACTAGTATTGTTTAGCTGTTGGTAACTATTAAAGATTAACTAGTAATGGGTAACTAGTTTTGGTAACTAATAGTAAACTATTATTATGGGCATCTATTTGTGGATAGCTACTACAATTTCTGGATAGTTAAGTACTTGTTGGTAACTAATATTGGTTAAGTAGTCATGGGTAACTAATATTGTCTAACTCATTGGTAATTCATTGTGGATAACTAGCATTAGTTAACTAATAGGTAACCACTATTAGTTAACTTGTTGTGTGTAACTAATATCAGCCAAATAGTTGTGCATAATTAGTTCTGATTAACTAGTGAGTAGCTTACACTGGTTGACTGCGTGTAATTAGTTCTTAGTAACTAGTATTGATTAGCTATGGGTAACTGGTATTGACAAATTTGTTGTGTTTACACAGCAATGTTAACCAGTCATTGGTTACTTGTTGTCAACCAAAGTGTCCAAGGTAAAGATAGGCTGCAGTCTTATTGCGGATTGAAAGAGAAGCAAAAGCCATGCCGACAAAATGCCATGCCAATAAAATGCAATGACTAGCTCCTCACCTTTACTTTTTTGCCATAAGAATGTGTACTGAAACCATGACCTAAATGGAGTCTGAAGATTAGATGGTGGTAATATTGTATATTAATATAAAAATTTCTGATTTTGATGA
Source organism: Chinchilla lanigera (assembly GCF_000276665.1). NCBI lineage: Eukaryota > Metazoa > Chordata > Mammalia > Rodentia > Chinchillidae > Chinchilla > Chinchilla lanigera. The sequence continues at coordinate 4,708,184 of NW_004955422.1, forward strand.
TTTTATCATGGTTATGTAGAAGAAATTTTAGTAGGAAGGTCTATTGGCAGAAAGAAAATGTTTCCAGATAGAAATGACAGAATCAGGTATTGTACAGAAATTTGAACCTTGTTCCAAAGTGAAGTGGGACCTACTGGTTCAGGAAAAATGATAGCATCAGCTGATGAGTAATGGGTACAAGGAAGGCAGGCTTTTGTATCTTTATTTTATGTCTTTATTTTAAGAATTAAATTTAAAAATATATAAATTTATAAGGAAAAGTTAAGTACTACTTACCATAACACCACATAGAGATAATGGATTTAATATTTAGTGTACTTTTTTAAAAATCTCCTTCCATGTATATGTAATAGGTCTGAATTTTAACCTAAATCTTTCTTAGCAAGAAGCACGTCATATTTTTCCTTAGTCTTTATACATTGTCTTAGTCTTTATAGTCTTTTTTTCTTCCATCCCTTTTACTATCTTTATTTCTGGATTCTACAAGAAAACTGAAGATTTACATGGTACCCACAAAATGAAAGTCTATTAATTTTTAATGTATCACAGTGTCACTCATTTCCTTGTTTTCTTTTCTACCCCGTACCACCAAGTTCTATCACAAGACTCCAAAGGCAGAGCTCCCAGCATCATGACTCTTAGGGTTAAAGGTTTTAACAACCCACCTATCTAGAGGTCCTGGCTCTTGGGCATCCTCCATTCACAATTTTTTCCCAAATTCCTCACCTCCTTCATCTGGCTTAGGGTATTTTCTTGCTACTTCTGTTCACACATCTCAGGGCAGTATCTCCCACTGTCTGCATAGACTTTAGTTTTTTGCTTCTGTAAATCATGGCTTTAACAACAAAACAGCTTAATATCCTTGAGGAGATCTGGATTTCAAGATCAAAAGTTTCATAACTTTCCTGAGGGATGAATGTTATATGTGTACTATTTCTATCTGATTCTTCTCTAGTAGTGAAAATATATGGTACATTAATAAATTGTTCATATAAATTTCATATTATATTTTATAGTAATTAATTATTTTAATTTAATTGAGTGCTTTTCCTTGCATTTATTTGTTGAATATCTACTATTTGAGACACAATCACAGAGAAGATAATTTCTGCAACTGACAACATCATAGTTTGGTAAGGAGTGTAATTCCCAGATGGCCATCATTTAAAACTATACACAACGGTTTATAAGTTGCTATACTTTTTGTAAGGTCTCTCGTTTTCCCTTAATGTCCCTGTTTCCCTTTCCCCCACTCCCTCACAGATATTTTGCAGGTGCATGTTACTAACACCTGTGATGCTACATTGGGAAGTAATTTAGCTATTCTGTAGGTTCAGTAATGCCAGAACAGTGGGTGTTTCTGATACCTTCCTTTTCATCGGATTTCAGTAGTTTACTCTCTTCTCTTATAGTACGAATGGGAGTCATTGGTATCCACAGACACCTGCTGGGTTCACAGAATAACTCCAGATGTTGCTAGATTGTAAAGCTCACCCAGGCAGAAATTCCCCTTATTAAAGACAAAATTATTCCAGCATGGATGCTTATCTGGCTTTTCCTGCTGTGTGGTACCTGAATATTGACTGTGATTCTTTCACTGGGGCCACCCAATCCTAGCGTACAACATCCTGAAAGCAGTTATTTCATTGGGTGTTTATAAAAAAACAAAAGAATCTGTTTTCAGTGCCAACATAATGAAACTTCTTATTAGCCTAATATATACAATTATTTACTTCATATATATGATATTTGAACTTTTATATATATCAGTATCATATATATAAATATACTTCATATATATGATGTTTGCACTTTTATTTTATAACAGACACTGTGCTATATGTTTCATGTTAAAATAACCTATTTAGTTTTCATCACTGTATTTATATGCAGTCCCAAGCTTTGGGTGATCATGTCCAAGGACAACCAAATGAACAAATGACATAATTAAACATTCTGGTCTCAGCACCTATGCTTTTAGGTATGAGATTTTTTGCACCAGAATATGTGCAAAATCTTAAATGATATTCAATGCAGTTCTGAATTTAAACTATTAGGTGCTTTCCCAGGATAAAGTGTCTACATCATGTTTTTCTTCACCTGGCCTACATCAAAATTACTGGTACAAATTTTAGGGACCTTTCATAGTTTACAGAAAAGTTTTAGCTATTGCATGGACTTTTGCTGATCTACCAATAGTAAGCTAATCAATGTATTTTTATGAAAAGGAATTTATTTCCTCTACTAAATTCCTGCATTATTCATCATAGAATGGATTAATTTCCTATTACTGTTGTAGCAAATTACCAGACATTTAGTGGCTTAAATCACACAATAGTTTTTTTTTTATCTTCTAGGAATAAGAAGCTCTGGAGGTCAGAAGTCTGAACTGGATCCCACTAGGCTAACATCATGGAGGTGCCAGCACTGTGTTTCTTTGGGAGGCATTTGGGGAAACTCTAATTTCCTTTTCTAGCTTCTTAGGACTGTGCTCATTGCTTGGATCATAACTACCCTCCTTCTAAAGTCAGTACCGTCTGGCCACGTCTTCCTTACACAGTGGCACACTGATATATATTCTTCTGCCCCCCTCTTTTATTTGAACGTGCACTCTTGATTGGACTAGTTGCATCTGGTTAATCTGAAACAATATTTTTATTTTCTAGTGAGTTAATTATCAACCTCAGTTCCGTCTGTGACCTTAATTTTTCCTTTGCATGTAACATCACATTTTCACAGATTCTAGGGGTTAGGAGTCTATTATTCTGCACAAGTCAGTGAAGGATAGTTTACCTCCCCTGTCTGTGTGCCTAACTGCTTACCCCTGCACTCTGATCTGACAGCTTTTCCCTCTTGTCAGCCACTGTTGCCCTCTGCTAACCTGAGAGAGTTCATACTGCACGTATCTGAGGAAAGAGCTTCCTTCTAAGTTGTGGGAGTCAGACAAAATCGGAGTCTTCACTGGGGATAATTAAGGACACCCCTAACACTTGCACTATAGCCCAAGTACTGTACATCCTTCCCTTGCTGGAGCACCTTGGAAAAATGTCTGCTCCTGTTTCACTGTTCCTCATCTAGTGTGACATGGGCTAAGTGATACAAGACTCAGGGAGGGGTTAACTAGATAGAAGCTAGAGCCTGAGGATATAGCGTTGGATAGGAAATGGACAAGTCTAATTTTCAATGAACAAGTAGTAATGTGCTCAAACACTATGGTGGATGTTTACATTTTTTAAAATTATTAGAATAAAATAAACATTGCCCTTAATCCCTCTCAAAATACTCCCTCTCATTTAGAACACACTTCTCCCATCATTCCTGCTGCATTCTGAAGCAGGTATGGAAATTTCCTTGAATGAGTATCTTTAGTTTCTCTGTCCTGACTCCCCCAATATCCTGAATTGATTCAAAATATTTACTTTTCATGGACATTTTGACTTACAGAAAGAGCCAGAAACAGCATGATGTCAGATCTGGTGAATAAGATAGATGGAGACATACCACAAAGCTACCTCACATTCAACAGTCTGTTACAAATCACTCACTTTGTGGATGAAGATACCAGATGCCAAAAAGATGGAATGATTTTCAAAAGGCTGTACTGCCAGTAAATCTCAGAGTTAGAACTGGAATTCAAACAGGTACTTTTAAAGTTGATATTTCCTTCCATGAAGCAGCGATCCCTTTTACACTGGTGCAAGTGTATCTTGTGATTTGCAAAAGGTGCCAAGACTCTAAACTGCTATACAAAACTAGAACCTATGATTCCTTTTTTCAGGCTCTCCAGTTCAGCATTTCTTCCTCTACAAAGTGATGGATCCTGGAATGTAGTATTCTGGGAATACACGGCTACTTTGGATGAGGTATCTCAGGAGAGTTAGGAGAATAATGTGATTTGAGTAATTCTAAAGACAAAGGGACAGTATTGGTGGCAGAGCAATAACAGCTGCTAGTTCTGAACACATTCAATCAGGCCATGCAAGGCACTGAGAGACATAATCCTCACAATAGCCTTATATACCTATGTGGTAAATGTTGCTAGGGTTTGACAATATCTGATTGTGTACTTCTACCAGGCACAAAGACTACACTTTCCTGTCCATGTTGGAAACATATCGCGAGCTTGGAAGCCAGTTCTGGCCAATGATGCATGAGCAGAAGCGACATGCTTCCCTTCCATGCTGAGGATAATTAATGTTTATTCGTCCTTTATCAGAGACAAAGGAATGTAGGTTCCTGGGCCTTGGAGCCTTTGGTTTTCTCAGGTTATTAGAAATGGGAAGTGGTTATGGACAGTAGAGCCCCCTGCCAAGTGATCTGATCATACAGCTTGAGCAAAAAATATATTTGGGAGGCGGCTTGTGGGATTGCAGCAGCAAATCCCAGCATGAACCTAGCGATGCTAATGTAAGTAAGCAATGATTCTTACTAGCTGATGAAAATTAGGAGTAGATGAATGACTAGAATGTGACAGCACAGACATATAATGAGTTGTCACCTGGCTGTCCCCTGAGCCTGTATTCTGAATCTGCATCACCACATTTAGTGTCTCCTTGCAGAAGACAGGCAAGGGAAGAGAGGGGGCCTCAGACAGAGGATGTGCACCTTTCAAAGAAGGGATTGCACATTTGTACAACCAAGTCTGGCATCTTTGGCGTCTTTTTTTAAAATTCATTTTGAGTCTTCAGAACTTTCTGCTTTCCTTTATTCCCTTGTTCCATCTTTATTCTGAGCCTGTGCCCTCAAAAAACTTCAAACTCTGTTCAAAAATATTAATCACAGTTCTAGTTTTCTCCTCCACACCTCAGGGCATTTTGCACTTGCCCTTGAATAATTTTCAACTTTAAATAAGTCCCCAGTCTTTCTCTGTCTCCCTGTAGTCCTTGCCCTGAGAAGTGTGTCTGCTTGCATCCTTCTCAGGGAAGAAGACACTTTGTTCTAAACAAACAAATACAGAGAGACAAGTGAGCACATGTGAGAAAAGCAAAGAAAGAAGCTGCTTTTCAGGGACAGGGAGTGGGGCAGATGCATGGGTTCGGGGGAGCAGCTAAGAGGAGCAGAGACAATGTCACATGCAGAGACTTCGTCACCTGAGACACAGTTTCCCAGGGGTGCCCAGGTGAGCTAAATTATCATCACTGAGACTGGGGAAGCTTCAGGGAGAAGGACAATTTGCCCCTTGGGAGGACTCTAGGGTTATGATGGAATGAAGACTTTTTTTCCAACCGTTTTTATTTCCTCCCCTAGAACAAACGTTACAGACCACGGTGCATTCTAAGTGCTATATTCTCTACCTTTCTTGGAACATTATACAGCAAAAATTAATTTAGTCTTTTACAAAAGCACAGAAACCAGACTCTCATAGCTTCTAAATATGGGGCATCTCTGAGGGAGGAGAATTATAGATCATACGGCTTATTTTTATTTGTGGCAGATATATAACCTGTATCTTAGATGTGAGTCAGAGACTATATGTACATTGTGTAAAAAAATATAGCTAACCGATATATCTATTCTCAGAAGAAAGAAAGATCATTACATGGTATTTCCAAGGGTCTGTAAGGGAATTTTCCATGGGGTTTCAAGCACACAGAATTGGAGGTTTTCTGACAAGATTGTCTCAACTACACCAAAGTTTGTCATTTCCTGTAAAACTATCTGCTGCTAGCTCTGTTATGAACAAAAATATGATAGGTGTCCAAACAGAAACCCTGCCATTGTACAGTATTTGTTTCTCCTTATGATTTTGTGTTCCCTTAATTACTCAGTAGGTATTTATGAGCTACAGATGATGTAATACAGATGAAGTACTCTGTTAGACATGGTTAGCAATTTTTTTTTTTTTTCCTGATACCAGGAATCGAACGCACGACCTCGCACTTGCCAGGCAGGCACTGTGCCGCTGAGCTAAATCCCCAGCCCATGGTTAGCAATTTTAAAAAGCAAAGAGTTAAAAACATTGTATTAAGTGACACAGTATGTGCACACCCTTGTTTATGGCAGCACAATTCCTGACAGCTAAATCTTGGAAGCAGCCTACGTAGCCATCAATACACAATTGGATGAAGAAGATATGGAATTTACACACAGTGAATTACTACTCTGCCATAAAGAAAATCTTGAGTCATTTGAGGAAAATAGATGCCCCATGAGGCCATGATGTTTAATGAAATAAATCGGACACACAAGCTTAAATATTGCATGATTTTTCTTATATGAGAAACCTAAAGTATAAATAAAGAGAAAAACAAACGAAATATAACAGGAAGGAGAGAGATAGATCTTTCCCAGATGAAAAGGGTATGAAGAGATGGAGAAAGCGGGGAGAGAGTGAAGGGGTTAGGGAGGCAAAGAGGGTTAAAATTTGCTGTGTACATGCACCAAATGTCCACAAAAATGTAAACAGTGGGTACTACACACATGTGCTAATATAAAAAACGCAACACACATAGTCAGTACTTTTCTTAGGATCCTAAAATGCGGAGGAGATTTGAGTCAGGTTCACATGAAAGGATGCAAACACAACCTAAGATATGGAGCAAACCACATCACTGGGCAGTAGTACATGATTAAGCACCAAGGAAGCACACAGCTACGTGTTAGGATGTCCATACATCTCTTCCATCTTGTGTTGCCTACCAATCAGATAGAACCTGTTCTTCTGTCTGCTCACTCTTCATTATTAGGTCTAATCCCAGCAAAACAACCTTCAGGAAACTTTATGTTCCTAGAACATCTTTTTTTCTGTCCCCTCGAAGTATTCATCTGCCTGCTTTGAAATTGATGATGCTTGTTATGATGCTTGGCAGTCCATGCTGCTACCTGCTTTACATGTTGTGCAATAGATACATGGTGAGTGTTACTCAGGAGTCTTTTTATTATAAGACACAGAAGCCTTGTCTGAACAGAAGTGGGTAAACTCAGAATTTAATTTATATCAGCATTTATTGTCACTATATTTCTCAGCTCTGCTTTTCCTTCTTTGGTTTCAAACACTGGTAAGCTCATGTCTTTTTGTACCAGAAAAGCTCATTGCAGTGCCAAGTTTACATTTCTAGACTGTCCTTATTGTGAAAGGAGGACGCTTCTTTTACTCACACTTCCAGCACCTGTCTTCGGGATGGAGGTAATCAACAACTGTGATGTAGGTCACTGTATTTGTACAAACTACTGGAGCTGGAAAGTGATAGAAATCTAAAGACATGTTGTGCTAATGAAAATTAGTATATGGTTTCTAAAATGTTCTCTTCTGAGAGTGACAGAAGAGGTCAAATTGCATAGATATACTAATTACCTTTCTTGCTGTTATGCTTTTAGCCCACTTGAAAAGACAAATGCATTTTAGTAAATACATCTGGCACCACACAACACTCCCCAAACAAAATCCAATGGGGCTCGATGGGAAGGTGTATCAGTCAGGATTTTACTAGAGAAACAGATATAATGCAAGATTCACAAATGTATAACAAATGACAATATTGGCTTATGACAGTCAGCCACAGAGTTGGATGAGGAAGCATGCAGAGGGTGTCTGCATACTGGAGACAGAAGGATTCAGTCCAGGATCTGGAGTTCAGGGTAGCAGTCCGTGTAAGCCCTTATTAGGAGGCTGATGGGTCTGCCACGGAAGACTGATGAGTCTACGGAGGAAGGCTGAAAGATCCAAGGCGGAAGCAGAAGAGTCTGCAGTAGAAGCCAGGAGGCAATGTTCAAGCTGGAGCTCCTCTGAAGAATGGAAGCCCTCCATCCTTCCTCATTTCCCTTTTACATCCTCTAGGTGATGATCCACATTAGATGGCTCCTCTACACCCTAGGGTGTTGAATTGCTGAGTCAGTTGCTGAGTATGTTTAGTTATACTTCTAAACTTCTCAGATTGACATAATCAATCAACCGCTACAGAAGGAGATCAAAGGATGGAGGGAGGGGAAGGAGGGAGGGGAAAGGAATCAAAAAAGGACTGAAGATGTGTTATGCACAGGTATCAACTCTCAACAAAGAATGTAAATATTCTGTACTGCAAACATGTACTAATAGGAAAAATAACAAGTTACAAAGAAATATCAGGATTGATACTTGGGGGCTAGGGATATAGCTCAGAGGCACAAGTGTCTGCCTGGCAAGTGCAAGGTCCTGAGTTGTTCCTAGCACACACACACAAAGAATAATAAAAAATAAAAAGGAAAGACTGATGCTTGATTTTTTAATTTCTTATGCATTAGTAGACACCACTTTAACTTTATTATACAATGTAAAACTGGCAATGCTACCTTTTTATTATTGTGTACAGATGACAATTATTTACTCCATGGGAAATAAATACTGTCAAAAGAATCCTGTAGTAATTAGTTTCAAAGGTACATATGCACAGGAGTGGGGAAGGAAGTAATTAAAAGCAAATTTGCAAGTTGTCATGCGCTATATTTGCTGCTCATACTGTAAATATATTTCAAAAATTCTATTAGAAATGTATCAAAGCAATATTTTCTTTCATAATTGAGTTTACTAACACAAGTCCTTATGAATAATCATAGAATCTGTTTATAATTTAGACAATTTTAGGATATTATATTACTTGAAACATCACTCCCAGGCCAGGAATGAGCCAGTCAATTAAAAGAAAATGAAGAAAATTATAATAACTTAATTGACTTAAATAATATTGATGATCTGGTAGGGCAAGAATAACTGGAAATGCTCTTCATATGTTTCTTGATTCTTGATGTGAGGCCCCTCAGATATTTTGCAAATTTCTACCTGAATAAGAGGAAGAATTTAATCTAGATATGGATTCAAAATTTGTTTATACCACCAACCAGTCAGTGCCAACAGCACAATTTTAGAATTTTTCTTCGTCACCATAGTAGATTTCAAGTGGTTACCTCATTAATTGAAGTAATGTTTTACAAGTGCCTGCCAAAGGGTCCCTACAAAACATTAACACAATCATTGTCAATTCCCTTTGCTTAACGTACGTACATTTTTACTTATATGAAGTCTGACAAACAGAAAATAAACTATGATAACAGAGATATGCTGACCACAGGAATTTCCTAAAGAAGTAGTGGGTTGGCTGTGAAGGGGCACAAGAGAACTTTCTAGAGTAAAGGAAATGCTCTGCATCCTGATTGGCATGGCGCTTCCTTAGGTATATACATTTGTCAAAACCCATCAACCTGTCAACTTACAGGAGTACCTTTTACTGTTTGTAAATTATGCTTTAAAATGTAGAAAATTGTATGCAGAGAAATGTGTCTACTTAAACAATATCATGACAATCCCATCTTGAAAGTAATATTCATTTTCTTCAGAGTGGGCTGGAATATCCCAGCAAGTACATGGCTCTATTACCCAGGATGCTATACACTTGTCAGGTAGGCAGTGAAAGAAAAGTTTACAGCTAGGACCAACCAGGATCCTCCTCCTGCTCGTGTCCTTGTGTCGCCTTCCATAAGTTCTTCCACCTGCTTTCTGTCCCACTCCTTTCTCCTTCTTCTTTCCCCTTCCACTTCTGGCTTCTCTTGCCTTTCATCCTGTTCTCTCATGTACAGTATGTTCATTGAAACAGCTCTGAAAACACACACACTAATGTCAAAGAGCAAGAAAAGCACTCATTTATACCTCACCATTCGTGCTTCTAAGTATTTCCACCTTCAGTTAATTGTCTTCTACCATATATTCCAGATGATGTTGATTATGCAGTTTTGAAACCAGCTGCCCTCTATTAACACATTACAAACATTTTTCTACTAAAACTATGTCTAGAGATTATTTCATTAGCAATGCATTTCATTACATAGCATATAGTAATTTAAATATTCAGTCTGTGAAAATGGATATTTAGAGGGTACTTATGTCTTGATTTTTATAAACAACTACAATGAGCATTTTTGCATTTTTATCTTAACATATATTTTAAATTTTTTTTTCTAAGGAAATACATGCATATATAAGGCATATTTTATTTTTTATTTTTAAATTTTTTTTTCCAGGACCAGGAATCAAACTCATGACCTTGCACTTGCCAGGCAGGTGCTATGCTGCTGAGCTAAATACCCAGCCCCCAGAAGGTGTATTTTAAAAAAGTAATGCCCCCAAGAATACCCTATGTCTTATCACCCCAAGTTTTCTCTCTCTGAAGGAAAGTATTACTGTAGCTATTTTTAATAATTAGTTCCTACTTTCTAATCAATATGCTTCTATTAATGTTTAAGTTTTGAGTATGATCTGTTTATTTTCTGTGATGGAACATGGAATTGAATTATCTTTTATATGATTTCTCATGTTATAACACATGCATCTATGCATTATCCTAATAGAATTATTATTTGTTTGTTTTGTTTTTTTTCCCGTACTGGCAATCGAACTCATGACCTCATGCTTGCCAGGCAGGTGCTGTGCCACTGAGCTAAATCCCCAGTCCCTTTTCTTTTTTTTTCTTTCTTTCTTTTTTCTTTCTTTTTTTTTTTTTTGGTTATCCCAATAGAATTTTCTTTTTTTTTTTTTTGGTTATCCCAATAGAATTATGAAGGACCATAATCCAGCTCATTCTACATTGTCATGCTTTGAACAGGTGATTATTGCTAAGAGTAGAATTGAAGCGTTCTTTTTCCTATAATTAAGTACAACCATAATGCAATCTTAATGACACCTCCAGTCCCACTATGGCTTTTGACATGTATGGACATATTTAAATCTATTATACATTGTCAGATAAGTCCATTTTTAATGCCTTGTATGACCTCACACTTTCTGATTGGTTTTCTTGAAAAAAGACAAAATTAGGTTTTTTATTGGTGAGGCTGCAGTGTACATAACACCATATTTGCCCGCCAAGCTTCATTCATAAAAGCAGAACAATAAATCAGGAAACACACAGACGCACCATCCTCCCTGCATGCACACAGAGGTAGTTGTATATGTATATCTATATGCTATGATTTTTTTTTTGTTGTTGTTTTTTATTTGTTTGTTTTTTTCCGGTACTGGGAATTGAACTCACGATCTCGCGCTTGCCAGGCAGGCGCTTTGCCGCTGAGCTAAATCCCCAGCCCGTATATGCTATGATTTCAATGGTTTCCTCACAAGCATGTGTTGAAAACTTAACCAGCATCGTAATGGTATTAAGAGGTGAGCACTTTAAGAGGTATGAACCCCTTGAGGACTCTGCCTGCATTTTGGAAGTTATCACAAGAGTGGGAGAGTGGGTTCATTATTGCAGGAGTGGATTCCTCATGAAAGGATGAGTTTAATTACTTTGAGAATGCTTGCGCTCTCTCTCTCTCTCTCGCTCTCTCTCTCTCTTTCTCTCTCTTAACCTTCCACCTCCTGTCATGTGATGCTGCTGCATGAAATCCTGTGCCAGATACAAGCTTAACTTTGGACTTCCTAGATTCCACAGCTGTAAGAAAAAAGTCTCTTTTCTTTATAAATTACCCAGTTTTAGATATTGAAGTACAGCAACACAAAATGAATTAAAACCAGATGTATAGGAGTAGATGGGTCCATGCGACATATATGTACATGCACTTTTGCAGTAGTAATTAAGTGTTCAGCCTGTGCTTTTGTATATATATATATCCCTGTGTGTGTGGACGGGGGTGAGTGTGTAGAAGATTGGACCTTGTGCGGTTGTGGGATTGAGTTAATCAGCCTCCGTTGTCTGGGTATCTCACTCTGGATTCTGAAATGCAGAGCTGGGAGGGGGAGAACACGGAGTGTACAAACGTGTGCTGGAGCCATGAAGACAATTTGAAATGCATATAGTTCCTGGGCTTTATGTTAGAGGTGCGGGTGTCCTGGGAAAGCTTGCAATTTCACTATGAAATTAAACCTGCATGCTTGCCAGGAAGCAGAAGCTGAGGGCAGATCCAGGGAAAGGTAGCCAACAAGGCAAATCAGTGGGTCTGCCGCAAAATGTGTGAGCTAATGCTGGCTGCCGTTTCCGCCCAATCGCATGCGCAGTGGCAGTGCTGTCCCTGTGGAATCGTCTCACCTGCATAGCTGCAAGGCGTGTGTGCATTCTTCTGACTGTCAGTGGACTCTAAATCGAGTTGGGATGATTGGGTTAGATAAGTTTTAAGACATGACATTCTGAAAAATGACCAACTCACTGGCTGCACATTGAAACACACCCAACAAAAACATCCAAGAGGTTCCTTTAGAAGAGAGAGAAAACACCCACTGAAAATAGTAAGAATGCCTTGTTGACATCCTATGTTTGGAACAAACATACGAAGGTGACACAAATTCAACAGTGGCACAAATGCAGCAGTGACACAGGTTCTCAAATGGGTATCTGCACTGGAAAAAACAATATGGCATTTTAAAGGAGAAGAAACACATTTGAAAAGGGTTGCCTCTCACATGTCAGATTTCCTGGGAGAAGCTTCCTTGTGCTTTCCCTGCCCACCCAGAAATGTACAGGAAGGAAGCTTCTGGAACTGTAGTTCAGCTTAGCCACTTGTCACCTTACGACCATTACACTGCATAATCAGGGGTTTCATTCTCTCAGAGCTCACCTTTCTTTATGAGACTCTTTGACACCTGGATTTGCTGTGGGATGAGATGCTGAGGTAGCCACACACACATGCTCAGTAGCTGACACAGAAAGAATCATTGGTAGGTTCTGCTAATGATGTGTAGGCAACTTTACTGTCCAGGATATCACTGTCTTACTTCTAAGCTTAGTACTTATAAAGCTCTAAAGATGTGTGGGAGCCCATCGTAGCAATATCTGAAATTTGAAAGTAACAAAATACTTTCTTTTTTTTTTTTTTTTTTTTGGTTTTGGTTTTTCTCCGGTACCAGGAACTGAACTCACGACCTTGCACTTGCCAGGCAGGCGCTTTTGCCGCTGAGCTAAATCCCCAGCCCAACAAAATACTTTCAAATGCTGTGTTGAAACCCCTTTAGCAAAGGATAATATGCCATTACACTCTGCAAAATGAGACACATATGTATATAGCTCCTGATTGTAAAATAGCCTTTGTTGGTAACTTATTTTATCTCAGCTACTTTTTTATATATAACATCATTCAGTGTTCAAAATGCATGAGACAAGTGCCCTTAATCTCATTTAAAAACAGATAAATAAAGATCTCTCATGGTTCAAAAACATCCCCAATGCCTACATCTAATAAATGTTGAACGAGGGGAGGAATGAAACCACGGCTACCAGATTTTGTTTCATATGCTTCGAGTACATGTCTCACCCATGTGAATAAACTGATAAACCTTTGAATGAAAGAGAAATTTAATTCATTATGCATGTTTTCAAAATGGCTTTTTGAGATAATTCGCTTATCCAATTCCAACTGGTAGTAGCTTTCAAAGGATTATATGTAGCTATTTTTTGTTTAGGAACCAGGAGAGAACATACATTTGCATCAAGAGTTTCACTGAATCCAAATTTCCCTTCTAATGTCTTAGCCAGTACTGGGAACTAAAATAGAGGCTGCTAGCAAAAGTTTTAAAACATTTTATGCTGCTGTGGTCAGATACAGACACATGAATTAAGTGAACAGTTGCAGTCATTTTTTTGTTCTTTATTTGTACAGAAAACTTGGTCTTACAACACAAATGACATTGAAATATTAATCATTTAGGCACACTGGTGCCTCTTTCTCTTTATTGTGGCCCCCAGCTTAGCCACAGCAGATTCTATCTGTGGATGGGGCCATGTACAATAAAGGCAGAGACTTCAGGGAGGCAGTGTAGAAGTACAAGTCAGTAGAAGTCAGGATCTGGAATCCAAGGGATCTGAAAAAACAACCAGATTCTATTTATTGCTAATTTGCTTCATATTGCTTGATTTACTAATTCTTTTGTTCATCTATTAAAAGGGATTAATAATTCTTTTGTTCATCTATTAAAAGGGATTCTACAGTTTTGTTGCTGGAAGTATATTAGGTAATATATGAGAAACTGTTAGTAAAATAAATGATAAATAACAGTCAATAAATGTTAGCTAGTACTATTGCATGATGATAATTGTCAATGCCACTGTCATTACTGGAATACAGTAGCAGGAAAACCATGTTGCAGGAAAGAGGAGGTCTCTGTACCTCCAGTGGAGCTGCAGGTTATGAAGCAGGCTTGTAGGGTAACCACGTAGAACGCAGCCAATGTGGGAAATGGGAGACATGGGCCTGCCCCGGAGCTTAGGCTTTTTATCTATAAGAGAAAAAGCGTGAGACTGGATGATTTCTAAGTTCATGGAGCATTGTAGTTATTTCATACTCAGACATTGAGTAAATATCTCCTGCTACTCAATATGAAAGGGTTAAATGTGGAAAGCATTCATTCATTCAAAATGTATTTATGGCAAGTCTATGTGGGGTTTAACACACATTATTTTAGGAATTGTGGCACAGCCTGAAATTAAGGAGACAAACCTGCAATCTCAAGGAATTTGAATGCAGGGGGATATATATATATATATATACAGACAGTGATAAATTTAGACAGAAAAATGAAAAACAAAACATAGAAACATTATGGGTAATTCTGAGAAGCAAGGTTGGAATTTCAAATCGTGCTTGAAAAAGATCTCACTGAGCAGCTAATGTTTTACTCTAAGAACTGAAGGAATGATGGAGAATGTTTTGGGCAGAGGAAACTGTAAGCACAAGGCTTTGAAATGAAGCTGGGTTATTCCGTTCCATGAAAAGTGAATAGGAGCCATTGTGCTAGGGCAGGATGAGCAAGGGAGGGGATGATGGTTGGGGAGGAGGTCAGAGTGCAATGTGGTCCTGTGTTGGGGGGCATCTAGGGGGAGTATGTCATTTAAAGATGTCAAAGTCACTGCAAAGACTTAGCTTTTAACTCTAAGTCTGATGTGAAATGTTTGGCAGATATGAACAGATGAAAGATGTTAATTTGACTTAAATATTAAAAGATACAGAAAGTTTTACTGAGGATAGAATATAGAGGAAAAACATAAAGCTAGGGTGCTCCATTACCCTGAGTGAGAAGGTTAGTTACTCGAGGAAAGCTGATAGTGTAGGGATAGTAAAATGTGACAGATTTAGCAATATACTTTAAAGCACAATTCATCAAAGTTTGTTGCTGGCTTGGATTTGGAGTTTGAGAGAAAGATGAGATTATGATAACTTCAAAGATTTTGTCCTGAGCTTCTAGAAAGGGCATGGTTACCAGTTACTGTGATTGGGTTATAAAGAGGGGCCCACTAAGAGTTAATGATCACACCTTTCTAGCAAATATGAATCTACAAGGTGAGTATACAGGTATATACACATGTGTTAATTTTGGAGGACTACTATCCATCCATATGAAGAGTTCATAGTGGAAGGATAACTGAGTCTGATGTTCAGCAAAGCTATCAAAGTTGGAGAAATACAACTGTAAATCATCAACCTATAAATGATATTTAGAACCATGAGATCGGCTGAGACCAGCAGAAGAGTGAATGTAGACAGGAAAGTTAGAAGAGCTCCATAGATGAGATCTAGAGCACTTCGATGTGGATGGCTGGTTGATGAAAAGTTATTGTTAAAAACTTCTGAGACTCAGAGTGGTGGGAGGAAAGCCACGGAGGTATAGAACCTAGGAAGTCAAGTGAAAAGTATTCCAAGGATTGGGGGCAGGGTTTTCCTCTGAATATGGAAACAGGAAAATATTTGATGGTCTTCACATCCAATGAAGAGGAAGCTGACTTGATTTGGAAACTGAGATGCTCTTGCCCCTGTTTGGGGTTGAGCTCCATGAGCACACACTGAACTCAACACTGAGACCCTGGTAGAATGAGGACACAGTGTCAGAACGACTGTCTAGCCATACTGGGAAAATAATGAGAAGTTAACCCAGGGGATCTCAGTGATTGATTAGAAGGGGCAAAAAGAATTGTGGCATTCTACATCCTCCCTTAGGCAATCACAGAGAAAAGTGAGTTTGTTTCCTATTTGGCTGATACCAAGGAATGTTTTCTAAATTAAGTATTTGTAATCTTTTATTTAAAGGCCGACCTACATGTCTAATTCTGGATAGAATGCTTATGATTTCCTTTGAGAGAGTTAAGATAGTTTCCTTCTGTCTTCTCAAAGCTGTTCTTTTTAGTAGTCATCACATCACACTACTGTCTTGGTGATTATGTTTATTAAGTGAATTAGTGAGTGAAGAAATAGTCATCTACTTTTCATCTGAGACAACCTAAAGGTTCCCTTTATTCTACATGCTCAACTCCATTCTGCTTTATAACTTGTTTTTCTTTAACAAAACTGATTTGATCTTGTAATGTTTCCTGTAATGCTGTCCAAATTGCTGGGAGATGTCCAAGGAAAAAAGGGTCAGCCCTCTTACTGCCTGGATTATTCCCAAGACATGGCATCTTCCGTTTCCTATTATGGCAAATGTCTGTGCTTGGTAATTACCTTAGGCCATTAAAATATCTCCTCTCAGCCTACCCCAGGGTCCCTGGCAATTTACAGCTATGATATATGACTTTCATTATTAGTGAAACTGGAGATAGAATTTCACCTTGGGTGTTCTCTGAAATTGGGTTACCTGAGGGGGTATTACTGGGATCAGAAACGAAAGCAGAAGGGTGTAATCATATTATTAGCAAAGGGTGATGATTGCAGTGTATTAGCAGAGTTGCAAAAGACTTCTGATTACAGTATTCAGGCTGATGAGAAGTTTTCTAGACAGCTCTGTGTCTCTTTCTCTTCTTTCAGTCAGTGTGTTCTTTGTCCTTGCTATGCATGATAATACCTACTTACCTATAAAGGCATTACTTTTTGTATTTTTCCTAGCAATGCCTTCTGCTCATCCATCATTTAGAAGCAACATATTAACTAATTAAGGAAGAATAGTGTCACAATATATTTTGGGAACACAGTCTTTTAGATTTGAAAATGTAAGTGTGAAACTTTTTCTGCTATTGTGAGCATGTGACTCTGACCTAGATGTTTGCTTCTTTACAGACCCAATCTACCAAGTTACAAAATGGAAATATTAAAGTGTGTTATGTACATGGACCAATTCTTTATGGTGAATGTAATCATTATGTACTGCAAACATGTACTAATAAAAGTAAACAAAATGGAAATGTCATTTATGTTTCCTGATGTGAGTCAGGATCAGGTATTTCTCTTGCTCTTGGAAGACAGAACAATGAGGGCTTGATATAAAGAGAGGAAAGTACTTGCCTATTGATGTCTGGACATGATGTAGGTTCAGGCCTGCCAGTTTGGCCATCAAGGACAGTGAATAGTGTAGAGTCACCTCACAATAAATAGTCTTCATTGTCCTTTCTTGAACCAATTTTCCAGCTCGGGTATCATGGATCTTTTTACTTTCTGCCTACCTCTTTTAAATTGCCTTAGCTTCTCAAGATACTTCATCCATGTCTCCACACCAAAGGATCCTCCTGCCCCAATGATGTCTCAAATTCTTACAAAGACATACTCTTTATTTTTCTTTCACAGTAGTGCTTTATGGCCAGCCAAGAACTTCCTGAGCTCAAATCATTGCTGAGCTCAGATTATCAACCACAGAATAAATGGTCCTCCTGTACTCCAAGGGTAAATTTTGAAATAAATATAATGACTATGTTTTTACCGTGTGAATATAAAGACAGGATTTCTACTTCTTTTCTGAAATTTATTTTGAGATACTTCTCCTTCTTGATGCTCTTATAAATGTAATTGATTTCTTAATTTTATTTTGAGGCTGTTCATTGCTATGTGTAGAAATGCAGTTGATTTTTATATATTGATTTTGATTCTGCAATACTGCTGAATGACTTGATTAGTTCCAATAGGTTTTTTGTGCATTCTTAAGGATTTTATATATACCAGATTTATATTATATACAAATAAAAATAATTTTCCTTTTCCTGTTTCAATCCAGATGCCTTTCATGCCATTTTCATCTATTAATCTAAAATAAATTCTTTCCTAATTGTTTTCATTATAACTTCTAGTACAACATTGAATACTAAAGCTAAGAACAGACATCCTTGCCTTGATCCTGTTATTAAGGGGAAAGTATTTCATCTTTCACCATTAAATATGATGTTAGCTGTGACTTCTTCATAAACGCTCTTGATGAAGACATAAAATTGTTCTTCCATATCTATCATAAGTGTTTCTTTCATGAAGGGATATAGGATTTTTCAAATGCTATATTTATGTATTTATTCCCATAGACATGTGGTTTTCATCCTTTATTACATTTATATAGATTTGCTTTAGATAATTTTCAAACATTAAACTAGCCTTGCATTCCGATATAAATTCTACATGATAGTTTGTTGTTATGGTATGAAAGTTGCTACCACGCCAGAATTTGTGTGTTGGAATCTAATATCCAATATAATATTAAGAAGTAGAGACTTTAGGATGTAATTAGGTCTCAAAGGCCATGAGTCTTGAATTTGATTAGCATCCTTAAAAAAGAAGCTTGAGGAAACTGCTTTCCAGTCCTGCCATGTAAAGACATACACAGAGCTATATGAGGCACAAGCCCTCACCAGACACAACATCTGCTCTGTTGGTGCCTTGATCATGAACTTTTAAGCTTCTAGAACTGTAAGCAATAAATTTCTGTTGTTTATAAATTAAGCAGTACCTAAGATATTTTGTTATAGCAGCCTGAAAAACAACTAAGAGGTCTTATTTGATCTACTGTATAATCATTTTATGTTCCTGGACTTAGTATGCTAATATTTTGTGATCAACTGCCTAACATTTAATAAGAAAAACACTAGATGGGAAACAGCATGCTTATGTATTTACCTTTTATTCACAGATGAAATGCAAATGCATGATGCACATGTTTGCATGTGTGCACGCATTTGCAAGCATATGCATGCATAACACTAGCAGAATATAGTTAGTATTTTTCTTCAGTTTGTTGAAAGCAATTTTTTTCTTTCCTGTTTAATACTCTTGACTCCGTGAGTAGTTGATCAAAATTTATTTGAGGAGATAGAATAGGAGAAAGATTACACATACTAAAGTCATGTCTGGGCAAGTTTTGAAAAGTAAGTACATAGAAAAAAACATATAGGTAAGAATCTTAATAGTTCCTTTTCCTATAAGACTTGATAGTACACAAGGCTCTATAGCTATTTGCTTTGGTAATAAAAAAAAATCAGAAAAGGTGGGAGAAGTGTTCTTGTACCTTATTTGGGTGCTGAAGGCAGTTGAAGGATTAAATACCATATCTGTCTTCCCATCTTTATGTTTCAGATTTCATGGTATTTTAACTGTGTTGTGTCACTGAATCAAATATTAACCACATGGCAAATGTTAGTTAAATTTTGGGAAAATGAATTATTCCTAACCTATTATATTCCTTGCCCATACAATAAAATTGATAAAACAAACTTTTCAACCAAGCCTGAAGTCAAGATTATCACTGACTCTGTTGCCTTTAAGAGCAACTGCAGCTAAGATTCATGTGTCCTTAGAAGCATTGTCTCATTTAATCTTTTACAACCGTGTGGAACAGGAATTATAGGGGTCATCCCCATCTTAGAGACAGTGAAACTGATGTGAAACATGAGCCTTGCCAAGAATTATCCAATAAGAAAGGCACAACTTGAACTTCACTCCAGAAGTAATACTCTTGACATTCAGTTGCTCAGGTCAAGCCTGGATTTTCTCTTCTTTAGCAATCACTCTATGAAAGTAGTTGATGTGTGGGTAGTCAGATGAGTGCATTTCAGTCTGGACAGTCAAGTTGATTGCAATGATTTGTCTTCTCAAACTAACCCAAATTTCATCTTTAACCTGCCAGTCCGAAGGATAAAGATGATGCCTAAACATATTCTTTATAGTGTCTAACATAAAAGCAAGACTCTTGATTTTTGGATGGCATCTCTCATCCTTGAATAGAATTGGTTTCTATTTCCCTTTAGATACATTATGCATAAGAGGAGGAGGAGGAGGAGAGGTGAAAGCTCCCAGAAGTAGCCAACAATGCAGATGTTAACTAGAAGTTGATATATGTACTTTGGAGGCAGAGGGCAACTGGCAGAAAATAAAACTTTTATATTCTCATGCAATTTGTCCCAGTGTAGACACACCCAGAGAATCCGGACTCAGGTGCATACACATTCAAGTTTAATATCTGTCATTCTGTCTTAAAGTCACTTCAGTGTAAGGGAACATTAATTTGCTGTAATTATCACAGCCTTCATCTCTTGGTCTGTTTTCTGTTGCTATAACTGAATACTAGAAAGTAGATGATTTATGGAGAATGAAGATATATTTATAAGCTCATGATTCTGAAAGCTGGCAGGAGCATGGCAGCAGCATCTGCTTGGTGGCAGCAGCGTCTATCTAGTGATGGGTTCTTTTCCCATTACATCATGGTGGAGGGCAGCATATGGTGTCTCAGTTACTTTCTCATCACTGGAACAACTTACCTTACACCCGCAACTTAAAGGAAGAGAGGTTCATTGTGGCTTATGGTTTTAGAAGGTTCAGTCTGCAGTTAGCTGATTCCAAGGTAGCAAGAGTATGGTGACAATGTCTGATAGAGGAATGCTGCTCACATCATGGGACCCAGGAAGCAGGGAATAAGGAGGGAGCCAGGGAGGGAGAAAGATCTTTCCAGTTCACATCCTCTTCTGACCAGGCCTACTTTCTAATAGCACGGTTAGATATGGACTCTTTGTGCATTTGCTCACTAATGAGTGGAATGCCACCAGGCTTCATTCACCTTCCAAAAGCCCAATATCTGAGCACAAAGGCTTTTGGGGGACATTCCAGATCTAAACCGTAACACATGGTGAGACAGAACAAGTCTGTCAGCTTCATTCTGTCTTCCTCCCATCTTTATAAAAATAGTTTTATTGAAATGTAATTCACATACCATATAACTTATTTATCTGAAATGTGCTATTCAATGGTATTGGACCTTTTACCCTATGAATTTTAAAAAATTTAGGTACATATGTGGAGCAAAATTTGCTGTCTTATCCATTTTAAAAGTACAATTTAGTGATATTGATTACATTTACAGTGTGGCACAACTCTTACGACTACTATGTCCAAAATTTTTTCATTATCTCAAACAAAACTAATCATTGAACAGTAGTTCCCCATCCCCTTTCTGTAGGCCCCAGTATCCTTGGATGTCATCGCTATGAGTTTGACTAGATGTTTCATATAAGTAGAATCATACAATATTTCTCCTTTTGTGTCTGGGATATTCAACTAGAATAATATTTAAAGATTTATTCAGCTGTAATATGAATAAAATTCATTCCTTTTTATGGCTGAATAATATTCCACTATATAAATCATGTTTTGTTTATCCATTTATTTGTTTATAGTGGTGTGGTTCCATTTTCTTTGGTTATATACATAGGAGTGGAAACTAACAAGTTTTTATCAAAACATTTTTACATTAAAGTAGCACTTATTTCAAACACACTGGAAAGTAGAGAAAATAACAGAAATCAGTGCCCTATTATGATAAGGCCATGAATTCAATTTTGGTGGCAGGGTTTTTATGACTTTTTCTAATCCTAATGACCTCCCAAATGTCCTGCTTCCAATACCACCACCATGAATTTGGGTATCAAGTTACAGATACATGAACTTGTAAGCAACACAGTCAAACTATAGTAAAACCCATATCACATTAGTAGATTTCTGACATCTGTTCTAATTGTGATGTAATAGCAGTTTTGAGGTCTGATGCAGGTCTTCCTTTTACCCCTATTTCATCCAATGTAAAGTGACCAAAAATGGAGCAACAAAATATGCTTCTAAAACAGGATGAAAGTCCTAAAAACTCTGATATGATAGTGCTTTGTTGCTTAAAAATTAGGTGGGATTAGGAAGGATTATAAATAAGGCTCTATCTATAGTGTGGTGAAAGCAACGCTGAACCAGAAACCAGGAAGTGAAACATGCCTGAATCACAGCCAGGTTTAGCTCTAAAAAATGACAGGAGGCAACAGTAGGTCAAAGAGGCAGAACTATGTTTCCTTGGAGTAGAAATCTGCACCAATTATTGGAATGGCCCAAAAGCTAGGCTCAAAAATTCCAATAGTATTTTAAAATACAACTTGAAAAATTAAGATTTAAATAAAAAATTAATAATATTTAATTTGGGAGGGTTGTCATGAAAATAGGCACTTATATTCCTATTATGACATTTTCTGGAGTGTAATTTGGTGATATTAATCAAGAGTCTGATATCTTTCATTTCTATTTCCTCTGGCATATTCATATATAATTTTATTTACTGAATGATTATGTCTAACACCTGCATTTAATTCTATAAAATGGATACACCATAATTTTTGTTATTAACCTATGAAACTGATTTGTAAAAGATTTTTCTACTGTCATGAATAAATCTGATAATAAGAGATGGTAAACCACATATTTTTAACTTTGGTAAAATATATGCTTGCATTTAAAAAGAAAAATGAAATCATACAGCAATGGTTTTTATTTTCCTTGTATTAATTGTCTTTGTTTCCTAATTTTCCAGTAATCAGCATGTAAACTTTGCAAAATAATTTTCTAAAATGTTAAAGTACATCTTTTCAGAAGGAAAAGTAAGCAAGCAAGCTGAGATGGTTGCTCACACCTGCAGGGATGTGGCATCAGTCTGTCAAAGTGCAGGCATGTGGGAAGTGGGCTGGGACTGAAAAGTCAGGTTAAATTTCAGTGATTCTGTGGTCATCAGGAATGTCAGGAAGTTAGGATCAAGAAAAAGCAGCTAACGTGGCTACCAATCAGATCCACTATGGCAGACCAGTAACCCACTTTACTTTACAGCAACATTAGCCCATGGTGAAGGGCGAATGTATGCATAGAACAATCATGCAAGTAAACTACAGTTACTGTTGCTTTGCTGTAGTAAAATGCACATCCCTAATATGATGAGGAAGAGTGCATGTGCAATTAGAGCTCCACCTCTACTTGCAATGACACTGAGAGACCTGGTCCCTAACTACTCTAGGGCCTCTATGATACTTCATTTTGCAGTCTTTATTTGAGTCAGCCTGGAATTTCTGTTCCTCAAGTGCTTCCTCCCTTCTGTCTGGCCATTAGAATAAAGAGCCTTTCCTTGTGTTCTTGTGACTCTGCTGAATTCTCTGAGAGAACAAGATCCTACATGTTGGTGACAAAACTGTTAGAGATGTCAGCGCTACATCAAAAGGATTCAAGAACCAATTTAAATGGCTTCCAGTGGCTGAATTTAGGATAGTTTGCCATTAATAAGAATGGGAAAAATAGGTTGCACAAATCAAATGTATTTAAATCTAAGACTTCATACTTATACTGCAAGTATAAATATTGATAATTTGGAGGATCCTAGAATGTAGTCATTAGTTTGAGAACTGGTAAATTAGGGGAAAGAACAGGTATGTATCCACACTGATCTTCATAAATTATCCTGAGTAAATAAATAGCTCCTGAACAATGACAATTATTTATTAAAGTACTCTAGCTAATAAATGAAGAGACTATCAAATTAGAATACAACCGTTTGATACAACATTGAGCATAGACAATGATCATCAGTTGCTGCTGAGATTAAAGGAAGATAATTCACACTACATGTCTTCTGATGAGAGTCCCCAAGATTTACAAGATATTCCTGAACAAATGTGAACTTTGCTTCAGTTTCTAGATCTGAGGTTCAATTTATAATAGAAGGCACAGAAGAACATGTTAAATGACACCACATTGATTTATTTAGACATGGGCAACCTTATAGAACCTATCACTTCGCTTCTTTGCAAAGGCATAAAGAAGAAAAAGGAGGAGGAAGAGGAGAAAAGAGAAGGCAAAACTATAGGTTTATAGTGACTTAGAGGACATAAAAACCCTTCAGATTTTATGTGACTTTATGTGAATGACAATTTGAATAAGTGATTATAGAGTTACTGTATGAGACAGTAAGGCATATTTGAACATCATCTGGACATTTATTAATATGAAGAAATAATTTAAAAATTTTTCAGACTCAATAATGATGTTACAGTCAAGTTTCACTTATATATCTACTCTGAAGCATTTCTTTTTGAAATAGTATGATGCCTGAGCCTTTTCACAATAATCAAATGGGGAAGAGAACAAAGGCTGAGAGTGACTATGAGGTAAGACTGCTCAGAAATTGAGAACTGTAAAGTCCAGATGTTAGGCATAGAAGGATTTATTATATGAGACTTCTACTCAGGTATGTTTTAAATCTTTAATTATTTTCAAATAACTAGACTGGATTAGAGGTTAGGTTACCTAAAATGGAGAAGGGGTGAATCCCGATTTGGGGCTCAGAATCAAAAGCACATGGGTACAAAAATCTTTGGAGACAGGTGGGTTATTGGTGCCATGTTATGCGAACAGCTGGACCCCTTTTATTCCAATAGCTTTGATAATTAGCTCTTCGCTCCCCAGAACTCAGAGGTAATTGATTTTGGACACATTTCTTGGAAAGTATATTGATTCTGACATAAACATGTCCTGACACTGAAAGTCATAGCCTTCACTAAACCAGCCTGGGGCTTTAGGTGTAAGCTATTTAATTTTCTGACTTCCGGTTCTTCTTTCCCCTACCCTCACCCCCTCATATTAAAAGTAGAAATTTCTAGAATTCTTATCAGGAGAGTGGTGTTAGTGTTCTCAAGAACTAGGTTCACACCCAGGAGATCAAACCATAATAGGTATTAAATTAATTGAAAACAAGCCCCTGAGGTTTTGGCAAATTAACAGCGGCTCCTTGTCTGGTACAGGAGGCTTCTCTTTGTACCACAGGTGGTCCCTCCAAAATCACATTAATTGAGCTTAGAGAAATCTAGTGGTGTATTAATGGCGCTTTGAGGAAATTTCAAGTTAACAGACATCTAACACATTTGTCTCCCAATGGATCTCTCCACCTTATTTTATTCCTTTGTAGAACTGGATGTGAGGTATGGAACAACAGGAGTATGTGGATGGAACTGACTTTTTGAAAACAATATTTCAACAGTAGAATCACTCCTACCTTGGCTCTTCAAGGTACTGTAAAGGATATACTCCAGTCATCATCCAGGCTTTCAGGTAATATTTTCGAAGGTAGTAATAGAGTGAATGATAGTGAGTCCTCTTCAGTTAGAAAGATTTGGGTCTGAATTCCTTTTCTACTCCTTATCCAGATAAGTAAATTTAAGTGAAACTTAAGTCTCTTTTTTCTGATCTCATTGTTTTCAGCTGTAAAGCAATATAGTAATACAGACCTTGAAAAATTGTTGTGATGATTAATAAGAATATCCTCAGCAGTCAGCACTCCATAAGTGTGGTAGACTAGACTTCAGGATCTTCTGCTATTTTGTGAAATTTTAAGAGTAAATTGCTAATGTAATTGTTAATGTAATCATAATTGTTAAAACAACTGTTAGTGGTAATGATCAGTTGTTATGATTAATTGTTGAATCTGACAGGGAACTGAGAGATTCTGTGGTTCAATCCTGAGTTTCCTAATATCTGGGAAGATAAATTTACTCAAGCAAAATCATATGACTGGGACAGATTTAGATTTAGCCAACATTTATTGGCCAGATGCTATTTCTGTCCATGCAGAGGACAAAGTTATTAACAATAAAACTTATGAGTAGGAGCCAAGCACTGTGTTTTCTACTTTAAATTCATTGCTGTTCATATCCAAACCCTTCCAAGTATGTTTTGTGATTATTTCATTTTTACACATTAGGGAAGTGAGAGAGTAAGAGTGAGGTATCATAACAAAGCAATGATTCACTAAGCAGTGAAAACTTAAAGTTGCCTGTTCTCTAAGTTCGCGTTCTTTGTGGTTGCCTCCCCTTTTCCCAAGTATCTCTAAGTCTGTTTTCTGAGACTCCCTTTAAATATTCATCTGGTAGGATTCCTGAAATGTAAAATGCATAGAATGTAGTGAAAAAAACTTACAGGTCCAGGGCTCCAATTACTGAATTCAAATACCATTCTGTTCTCTCATTCTGTGACTGTGACTTTCAGTATATTTACCAGCTTCTCGGATTGTTTCAGCTTTATCTGTATCTAAGTTTTTATTGTGCAGAATGAATCATAACAAGCAAATACATTGAATGTTGAAATTGGTTATATATTGCTGGTAAGTTTATAGGGACTTAAAAAGTGACACATTTTTCAATTTTTCAAATTTCTGTGGTTTTTTTGTTTTAAAAGTGATTACTGTGTTTTAGTTGCAAATCACAAACTATTAAGTCATGTATCTTTCCACTGTTGCACTATAAATGCCTGGAACAGAATTGGTGCTCAGTAGACACAGAGTAGGAAGATGAACAGGTGAAGACTAAATAAGTTGCACTTTCTTACATAAATTTTTGTTGTCCGTCATCATCTTTTAACATGAATAAATTTTAATATCCTCATCATTTAACACAAAGAAACTACAGCTCAAAGGGATTAAGTAACCTATCTGAAATCAAATGTGTAAATAGAGAGCTGTGTTTTAAACCACTGTGTTGGAGCTGGGGATTTAGCTCAGCGGTACAGCGCCTGCCTGGCAAGTGCAAGGTTGTGAATTTGATTCCTGGTACTGGAAGAAAAACAAAACAAAACAAACAAACAAAAAAAACTATTGTGTTTTGACACCAAAACCTATCCTGTTGTTATGATACTGTGTGTAATTAGTTTTATACCAGAAACTCAGTATTTCTGAAAGTCTAACACAAGCTCTTTAAAAAAGTAAATAGCATCCACTGGTAAGTAACCCAGGGAAACTGACAATTGTGACAGTGCTCTGGTGAGCAGTTGGACTCTACCTCAGTGATACCCTGACCAGGCCTCTCCCCTGCCCTGCCATGATAACCAAATCTCATTTGCAGACAGAGAATGTTCTGGAATCTTCTTCTCCTATAAAACTGAGAATTGGCTACCAGGATACATCCTAATTTCTCTGCCTATTTTCTTAACTATGAAACTCTACCTCTTGGCTTTGAAAATTTAAAAAAAAAAAACGGAAGAAAAAGCAGCTAGTATGGTTTTCTCCTCTCTAAATCAGTATCGTTCTATAGCAGTGAAAGGCTAACTGAGTCCGCAAGCCTCCAGCTACTGTCTTCCTAATTGGTTATGCTGTGTCCTGGGCTCTCATTGGCTGTTTCACTAAGGGGGAAGAACAAACCCCAGATGGCTCCTCTAAAGCTAACCTTTGTGCTCCAGGCACTGGCCAGTCCATCTGGCCTTTTATGCATATTAATGAATTTTTCATCTGAGCCCTTGAAGTCAGGAATGGAAATGTCCTTGTTTTATGGGTCCCTACGTTACCAAGAAATAAATAATTGAAGACCAAGCAGTTTCTTCCCCAAAGATAGCAGGACCTGGCTGCTTAGGATGGTGCTTGTCCCTTGTCTTGTAAGTGCTTAACAGAATTCTGAAAGAGATTCATGAGAGCGTATTGTGGCTTCCTTCATTTTCATTCTTCATTTAGGCTTCTCTGATTTTCCACCTTTCTTAACTGCAGTTTTACCTAATGTGGTAAATCTCTTGAATTACAAAAGGTCCTTGTAGTGGATTGATAACTGGTGGTCAACTTATAACCCCCAGCTGAACTGAGTGAGTGGTGCTGGGTGTGGGAGGCCCACCTGAGGACTGTTGCCAGCAGCATAAGAGGCAGACCTGGAGAAGAAGAAGCAGGCTGTTG
>NW_004955422.1:4736252-4793589 GCF_000276665.1 Chinchilla lanigera
ACAGGTCTGCATGAGACATTGTCATGGGTTCTGGGCCTCCAGTTGGATTCATGGAGGCATTGTTATGAGCTCTGGGTATTCAGCTCAACTCATGTAGGACATTGTTGTGGGATCCAGGTCCTCAGCTGGATTCCTTGGTCTTAGTGTGTGGACAGATTTCCTGCACTCTTTTGTATACTGTTCTTTGGGTGACTTATAAATAATCATGTCAAGTATGTGTCCTGTATTATGTTGTTCTCCTTGCAAAATAAGCTGCCCCAAACCAACACAGTCCTTGACTTACAGTGGTTTGACATATGATTTTTTTACTTTATCATGGTGTTGGGCACACATTCAATAAAAGCCTTACTTTAAATTTTGATTTTATTCTGGGCTAGTGATGTGTGATTTGACACTCCGGGTGCTGAGTAGTGGAATCAGCCACAGCCCTCATTCATCCATGTGATCCTGAGGGTAAACAATCAGTACTTCCCAGTGTGCTTTGTGGCTGACTTACGGTGTTTGCTAGGTGAGGTGCGTGGAGTGCACTTTTAAATTGCAGTATTTTCATTTTATAATGAGCAGCCTGGAATGTAACTCAATCAGAAGTTAAGGAACATCTGTATTTGGCTTTTTGTGGACAGATGCTATAGGAAACAATATTCATTATAGTCTTCATTTATCATGCACAATGAAACCTATAAAGATACCTGGGAATTATCTCCATTTTTAGACACTAGTCTATGTCTGAGAGAGGAAATGGCTCAGCCATTTACACACAGACACACACAGAGACACACACACAGAGACACACACACACTCATATCTACATAATAGCATTTCTGTCATGAAACACCTTGTGTACAAGTGGTCCCATAAGATTATGATAAAGCTGAAAAATTCCCATCAGCCAGTGACATCATAGCTGTTGTCATCTCACAGAATAACACATTACTCAAGTGTTTGTGGTAATACTGGTGTAACCCAATCTACCACATTGCTGGTCATATGAAAGTAGAGCTTGTACAACCACA
Organism: Chinchilla lanigera; assembly: GCF_000276665.1. Taxonomy (NCBI): domain Eukaryota; kingdom Metazoa; phylum Chordata; class Mammalia; order Rodentia; family Chinchillidae; genus Chinchilla; species Chinchilla lanigera. Next base: position 4,737,266 of record NW_004955422.1, read on the forward strand.
TATGGTACATTTACTTGGTAAGGATAACTAATGACTGTTTCTGTTTAATGCGTTTACTATACTTTACTTTTTATTGTTGTTTTAGAGAAAATCCCATCCACATAGTCACATAAATCTTGAATTTACTGTCTTTAATTGCATCATTTTCTTGCACACTTGATTTAATTTTCTCTTGTACTTGCTTGTTTTTTGTTCACCATAGCCTTAGGCCCCATACAATATATATCATATTAGCATATTTATAATATTAATATGTATTTCTATAGTCTAAGTGCACAATAGGCTATACCATCTAGATTGAGTACACTCTATGATATCCATATAAAAGTAAAATTATCTAACAATACAGTGCCCATAATGTAACCTAATTATTAAACAATACATGACTACACACACACACACACACACACACACACACACACAGCATATTGAGAATATATACTGGTTTCATTATTAAACTTATGCTTATTTTTTAATTATGGCAAATACTATATTACACAAATCTGTAGCAATGACTATTGCTCTAGCCATGTCTCTGGCCCCTGACATTTTATTAATCTTCTGAACTCAACTGTGCCTTACAACAATGGCAATTGCTAGTGTATTGAAAAGAACACTGGAAGGGGACATTGTGGGTATACGTTCCTTAACTCTTCCAGTTGCTCAATAAAATACCACTTGAATAAAAGCTACAAGCAAACAAAATTGTCAACATACCAGCCACAGAAGTTACATTAAAAGTAAAAACAAATAGAGAAAAGCTAATCAACCAAATACAGAACATATGACCAACCAAAGAAATGATTTGGAAATTTACCATATTTTCCATTCTCTAAAATTGATTATATAATGTAACAACTATTCTGTGAAAGTCTGAGGATTTTTTGGTAGTACTAGGTGAAGAGTTTTGTGCTGTCAGGTCAGAAATCTCTAAAGCTTTTGATCATACATTGACAATAAATAATTTTGGAATGTTTGTGATTATCCAGTACGTAAATTTTGGATTGAGTCCTTCTCTGTGTATACCTGCCAGTGTTTGATTGATTGAACATGTATTAAATATTAGTAGTATCTGCCTAGTTTTTTTTTACATACAAATAGTAGTTTAAATATTTTTTCACATCCTGTTTGTTTATCTTGTGTACTCTTAAATTGTTTGTATATTAATATTAACCCAGGCTCAGATAATCTGAATTTTCTTCCACTAATAATCATAAATATCTCTGCTTGATCATCACTTGAAAGGTACAAAATCCATGCCTTATCAGTAAAGTTGAATAGCCATTTCCTGGGGATCCTGACGCATCCAGGGGGTGTGATATAGACGAGGGGCTTTTGTGGAGTATTCTTAACATCTTTCTCATAGTTAGCCTTCCAGGATCAGTCATTAAAAGACTTCCCTATTCTCTCAAGCTTATAGTTTAAACATAAATGGAGACCACTGTTGGAAGACTGATCATCTGCTCTCCTAATTTGTCTCAGGAATTTGTTGTAAACAATGCAATGAATAAACACACTACAGAAAAGCATGATTTCTTTTTTGTAGGTTCATACAGCAGACCATAAAAATAACATATACTTGGCTAGCAGTAAAATCTATCAAAGTTTTTCAACAGCCCCATATTTTTTACATTCTTTCGCTGCCACCAGCAGATGCCTCTACATATGTTCCTTGATTTTATGGGTGCATTACGACAGCATCAAAGCTGTTGTAACATTTCAGGCATGTTTTTATGGGGAGCGATTTCAGCATCCTGCCATCCGGCTGGCCCACCCGGCCTTCTGCTGCTGGAATGGAATGGCAAAGGCACTTAATGAAGGGGATAGAGCATGAGATAAGAGAGTGGGTGGTCCAAGACAGACTCTGTCTTTCCTTCATTCTAGGAAAAAGAGCTTGGGAATTACATCTTTAACAGCTCATCAGCACAAGTAGTGTCTCTTGAGATGGATAGGAGGGCGAAATGTCAAAACATTCTTATTTCTGTGAGGAAGTAGCCCATGAAGAAGCAATTTATATAACATCCATAATGACAGCTTGCTATGTATGTGTGTGGTTAGGCAAGGTGCTTATTATGTTCCAGTAAGGTGGCCATAATGATTACATCGTTACTACCATTGCATGTAATAATTGTATAATTATGTCATTAATATTGAGCATTTAGACTGTATCTCAGGAGAGGAATATTTCCAAAAGCATTACATCTAGGGGGCCCAGTTTTCATTTTTCCTTCAATTGAGATGGCAAGTGGTATGGAAGGCAGCATTGTCCTGATATCTAGGAGGCCCAAAGACACAGTCCCCACCCTAAATGCCTGCTTGGCTGTCTGCTGAAGGTGCAGAGTTGAAGATGTCTCACCACTGCCTTGTGATAAAGCAGTGCCAGGGTGGGCATTAAGGAAGGACAGGGAGAAAAGGTGCAAAGATGTGTGTAAGGAGATGGAATGACTTCCCTGTTGGCATTAAAGATAGATGCTCATGTTACCCGCTTTGAAAATCTGAATAAGGCTTTTTTTGAAAGCAGTGATGGAGTTTCCATTACTGTGCTTGAGATGTTGCACTTTAAAACAAAAGTATGTGAACCTAGGGTCAGCCTGCACCAAAACCATGCCATAAAAGCCATTTTCTTCAAAGTGCTCTTATGTTTCAACTACCTAGGTTTCAAATAACCACTTTGAACATTAACTGGCTATTCACCCATTGAGTGTAATGTTGAAACAGTGCATTGTAGGCTTTATTTTTAATTCAACTTCTACGTCCTAGGTTCTGCACTAAGCAAGCTGGTAAGTTGCTGATTTCCTGCTGCAAACTAATCTTGAATAGCTTTAACAGAAAAGGAGCACTGCGGTTGCTGATGCTAAAAGAGACTTCACAAATTAGCCATCGCACGCATTCTCCATCTTGCAGATGGTAAAGCTGAGCTGTAGAGAGACAGGGAAATGATTTGTTGAAGGTAAAAACTAGAGTGCAGGATGGACCAGCAGTGAAATCTTTGGATGCCTTCACCACTGTAAGTTTTCAGAGTTGTTTTAATTTTAAGATTGAAAAATATAGTCTCCTTTCCGTGGAGGCTGCCACTTTTTGAAACGGGTCTCAAGCATTCAGATAATGCCTCTTGGGAAGGTGTGCGCTTGGGGATGTGTATTTTTCCAAGAGCAGTGTGCCAGCTCATCTTTATGGTCAAGCTGAGTGGAGTGAGACATCTGGAGAGGTGACTGGATCATGAGATACTGCGCTCGTCAGTGGATTAGTCAGTGGCGTTCACAGCTGTGTGTTGTGGGGAAGTAGGGTCCATCTGGAGGAGGGGCCCTGGAGGTTGCTTCCGGGGGTTTACCTCTCACTGGTACGGCGTCGTGTGCTCCGCTTCCAGCTGCCGCGCCCTGAGCAGCATTGCTTCACCATGCCCTCTGCCATGACGTTTCTGAGTTGGAAGCAACAAGTCATGGACAGGAAACTCTGAAACTATGAGGCAAAAAATACACCTCTTCTTCTTTAAGCTGTGGGTGTTGGGTAATTTCTCCCAGCACTGAAAAAGCTGACTAATGCAGGCAGGCAGTGACGGATTGGCACGGAACACACTGCTGTCCTCCCGATACATCTGCCGAGTAGGGACATACTTTGCAAGGTGTGCTCCTGCTAGTCACCCCATGCTGTTCTTCTCTTTGCTTTTTGCCATGCAGAGCATTTCACTTCTTCCCGGTGGCCCAAACACTTGTTTATCTGTTTTCATCCTTGTGAATTTCTCTGCTGACATTTTAAACTAAAAATATCCCAGCGCTACTTATGTTTTGCTTTATCAGGGTTATAACATTCTTTTCTCTTTCTGAACATCATCGCATAAAGAAATCAGAATGCCTGTCGCCTTGTCAGTATCGCTTTAATTGTATTTTGTAAATTCCTCACACCCAAGAGGAATCTTCTGCGGTTTTCTTTATAGTTCATAAATTGACTCTCGGCATCTGTTTAGTGTCAATTATTTCTCCCATCACCTTAGCAAGAGTTTAGAGTTAGATACGTTGGTTTGCACTTTCTAATAAGATTTCATGGAAGTGAAGGACAGAAAGAAACGTTTTGAATTGGTAAAAGTACAGATAATTCATGAAACAGGCTCTGTGTTCATTTTATAAATAATATTCTAATCAGTGCAAGAAAAGTACAAAATCAGTGTTACTTTCCACTTGACAAATGAGGAAAATAAAACTCATTATACCTGAGTTATTTATACAAGTTTTTTGTAGATAATCAATAGAATAACTAGGATTCCCGTTCTTCCACCTCACTCCAAACTCATTTTCTGTCCCACACAGGGAGCCAGCACATTGAGAATATTACTGTAATGTATCACATTTAGTCTTCACAATAGCTCACTGAGGAAAGTATTTAGATCCATTTTAAAGATTAAGAAACTGAGGCTCAGAGAATTTACATAACTTAATTTCACTGAGTAATAAGTAGCATACCTGAAGTACAAATGTAAGTTGGCTGGATACCAGAGCATATGTTCTTCCTATCTGGATATCTGACTTTTAATAAAGTTTCTTTCTTAAATTCCATTTGACTGCACTGTTGATCTCACTGATTTGTTTCGGAACTAAGCCATATTATTATTTTTATTTAAAAGGCAGTTAACCATTGCTGTTTTCTGAAATTATATCTGATCTCCCTGAGTGGTAGAGAATCAGTAAGGAACTGAGGAAGGATGTAAGGCTGTCTAATCAGAAAGAATGGTCACAAACAGAAGATGTGACTGAGATTTCCATTTATTTTCCAAGGGTTGCCATATGGAGAAAAGATTAGCTTTTGTTTTAAATGACTTACTAGATGAAAATTATGTCACATGATGAATGTAAGCCATAGGGAAAATATTTTGGATGAGTATAAGGAAAAAAATTCTAAATGTCCCAGCTGTCTAAACGTGGAATAGTCTGTCTTAGAATGTGAGAATATTCAGAAAAAGCAGGGTGACCACTTGGCAAGGCTACTGTAGTGGAGCTCTGATGACTTTAAGGTCCTTGAGTTTGGGTGGTTTTCTGACAAGGCTTGGCATCCCTGTGTGTTCCTCCCTGGGTGTTTGCCTGCTAATTCTGCAGGCTTTGGGATCCACTCTCTAGCAGCTGACACAGGTGCCTTAGAAGTCGGAAAAGTCAGGAAGGTTGAGTGTATGTCTCAGTCTTCCTCAGCTCTGGAAGTGGCAGTCTACACCAGAAAAGAATGAAAAATACTAGCATCAAATGCAGTGCTGTGCTTCTGTTAATGTCTTGTACTAAGGGACAGTGAACGCACAGTTTGCTGTGTTCCTTCTCATTTGTATTTTCCTGTGGCTTGGTGCCATGATAATCAGAAAGAAGACAGAAGCATCGAGTGTTGGCATAAAGTAGTTAACAGCTCGAGTTTTAAATAAGATTGTCATTGGTAGCAATGGTGGTTTTCTTGTTCGGCAATAACAATGATAGTAATGAAATAATACTGGTGACTGATGGGACATTACTGGATTTTAGGGATCACTATCATGGACATCTTTTGGATGAGGAAAGCTTATACCACAAGGTCACAGAGCTGTTGAATGGCAATACTAGGGTTCAAATCCAGGTCCATCAGATATCAGAGTATGTGTAATTTTTAAAATTGTAATGTTAAAGGTGTCATAAATATTACACCTCTTACCTTTTATACAGTAAAGTTTGTTAACATTTCTCTGTTGTCTAGTTGTATCTTTTATGATGAAAAGTTGTAAAGGAAACACAACAGGTTTCTTCTGAGTGTATTATAAAACCATGTGGACTTCCTTTTAATAGGGCATTGGAAAGAAAATTAAATTATACACTAACCTTGGTACAGTTGCAGTATTTTCTCTCTGTTTTCATTTATTTATCTGTAAGCTAAAAAAGAGTGTCTGAGAGCAGAGTTTGAGAAGAGCATTGGGGTGGAAAGGTTTTTTGAAAGAGGTAAAACCCAGGAAGTGCATGTGAAGGAAAAAGAAAGAAAGGGTGGTATCAGGGGACAGGACTGAGTCCATTGCAGGGGCAGAAAGGTTCAATTCTTGGTCCCCGGGCAGCAGAAAATGCTTCTCGGAGTGAAATGTGGGAGAGTAGGACATCAAACGAGGCACCCCTCCCTTATTTGTTAACAGCTACACCACCTCATGCTCAAAAACCTGCCCATGGATGAGGATGCAGGGAAACTGGCCTGAAATAGGACCTTGACAATTCAAAGGAGCCTAAAGCTTTTGCGAAATGTCACAAATAAAATCAGCAGTGGGCTTAGAGGATATGTTGCAGAACCAGTGAAATCTGCTGCACAGAATTACAATAAGTGCTCTTTAAATTGTTCTTCAGTATAAAATGTATAAACCCAGACAGTTTTGGGTCTGGAGTTATATGCAACCACTTAATCTAATTCCCCACTTTTCAGTGTGGAAGATGCGTCCAAAGTAAGGAATGCTTTACCCAAGCTTCACAGTGAGTTTGTGAGCTTCAAGTTTAGTGTCAAGTCCCTTGTCTCTGGACTAAGCACACTGTAGCCCTTTTCCTAGCTGGTACTACTGATGCCTAGTTAATGACCACTTCATTCTTGTAGCTTGTCAATCTTGAAGATGGCTCTCTCCAGTGGCTTCCTTGAGCCTTTCAGAAGTTATACCAACAGGGTTGCCTGCTTCATGCTGGCTGATTTCTCCTGAGAATCCAGGGTAAGTGGGATCACATGCTAATGAGAGAGGGGCAAGCAGCTCCTACTCTCATCCTATGTATGTCTCGCATTGTTCATTTCTGCTCCTTATAATCTGTTTACTTTGTCACTGCCAGTTGCATCTGCATGCGTCTATTGTGCATAGCAAAGACTTGGAGAGTGGTGAGGAGGAACTGCCAGAACGTGAAATCCAATAAGGATACTGAGTTCTGTCTTCTGAACTAAGGAGTGCGGTAATTAAAACAGTATTTACAATGCAATAAAGGCAAAGCTAATTACTGGCAAATGAGATTGAGACAATGCTTTTTCCCAGTGAAACTAGACTGGGATCAGCCTTCATTATAAATCCCCCAACTGTCTCTTTTGTTAATTATGATCTTCATAATCCCCTCCTTGGCAATATTTGCCTAATTTATTGCTACTCAATAACAAAGGATTAATAGAAACCGAGGTAGGAGTGAAAGATAGAGATAGGGAGAGCTCAGAATGATTGTTTGGGCCCTTGACTGTCTAACACAGAAACAAGGATCTGCAGAAGATGAGTACTGGGAATAATCTCAAGTCAGAGTTAAGGGCATTCTTTGACTATGCAGCCAGACTTGATTCTTTCCTGTGGTATATGGGGCTTTATATTTGATATCTGCTTCCAGGCCACACACAAGTTTGGCAGTTAGGAGCTGTCTCTTTTACATTTTCATTATTACAAATATATCCTGGATTAGGAGGCTTTTGGCATGGGCTTTGACTTTAAGGAGATATTTGATCACCGTCTCTGGGCTTGAAGTGTTTGGAATATAAATTACTTATCTAGGGATCAGAAAAGTATTCTGAGGAAGGTTAGATAGTAAGTAATTTTGCCCTTAGAGGCCATGTTTGATCTGTATCTCCATGTTGCTGCTTGGTCTAAGTAAAGAGTGGGTGTTTTAGAGTTTGATACGGTACTTAAATATTATATTCTACTTGCTAGTTGAGGGACTCCAGGCAAAGTACTCAAATTATCTGATACTCAGGGATTATCATGCTTACAGGGCACAGAAGAAGTTGATTTAGCATCAGTTACATGTTCAGCATGGGGCCCAGGCTAGAGTAGATGCTGAGTATTTCCTGGCTATTCATATTGATAATAATAAATGAGATAAACTTATGCCCTAAAGCATGAGTTGTTGACCTATTAACCATGAACTGATCGTGGATGAGTGTTCTGTATGCCTGCAGGAAGCAAAATAAATATCATGACCTTTCTCAAACCCAGCATCCTTTTGCATGGAGCTTTAAGCACAGACTTGGATCAGGCAGGGTTGCATCCTATGTGGGACCAAAGTAACTCTGTCTCAATCCCAGGTCTGCCTTTGTCTCAGGGCAATATCTTTAGGGGAAGTTTTTCAGTCTTTAATGCCCATTCTTGTGTTCTGGAAGATGAAGTTATCTAAAGGGATCGCTCTCAGTAATTATGAGGATTAAATGTGACAACAAATCATCATGTAATATACATCACATGCCCGATACAAGTAGATTCTCTTCATCTTTCTGTTCAGGGATTACCCTTGGTGAGATTCATAATACACATTTGTTTGTCCTTGACTTGTTTTCGTTGCTTCTTTGTACTTCTTTCCTTCAGTGTATTGAGCTTTCTGGTCCCCGAGGCCCCCAGAAGTAATCTATTCACATTAAAGTGAAAGTAATTTCTTATTTTGCTGTCTCTTTTCTTTATTTCTCTACGGATTGCTTTTTTATCAGTATGTTTCTGTGATACATAGCAAATACATTCGTAGTGAGAAATTGATACTGATACATGTTGCATCTTGATCCTCTTTACTTCCTCTACTCTGCTCTTGTCTTTTCTCCTGTCTCCCCTCTGTCCTATTACTATACAAGTAATAGTCACTAAAACAATGAAATTGTCAGGGTTAGATGTGAGAAGTACTTCTGGGCATTTAGAGCCCATGTGGAGTCCTGCATAGGTCAGCTGCAAACGGGGAATGAAGCAGAGTACAGCAGATGCATACAGCGTCCAGAAAGCAAGACCCAGCAAGGCCCCACACTGTCCTGCACTGAGTTGCCATAGAACAAGCCCTGAGTAATATGTAAGAAAGAAGGAAAGAGCTAAAGTTGACGCTATCCATGTATTTAATCAGGCAAAATGTAGTGTTTCACAAATCTACAATCCTTTATCTGAAACTCTTGGAACAGGAGTTTGGAGCAAGGCTTTTGGAATTCAAACATCTTTGAGGTTTTAGAAAGGTGCTAAAGTACACATTGTACATAATATATGACACCCCTGAGGAGGTCTAGGGCAGCACATCCTTATCACTTGCTATTTTCGTTTCTCAGCAAAGTGGATAAATGCTCACATTAATGAGTAAATAAAGATTAAAGTAGTCTGTGTCAGTTTAGGTCAGAATTTTCCACTAAATGAGATCAAGTCAGGTTATGTTTTGACAGCACAAGTGTTGGGAAAATGCTTTTTATCTTCAAAAGTTTTTTTAAATTTTTTTTTTTTTTAATTTTGGTGTTGCTCATAATGGAATGTGAACCTGAATCAGATTCAAAATTAAGGTCAAATGTACGTGAACAGAACAATAATTCTGTTATCCTTGCCCCCAGAGCTCACGTGTCTGCCCAATAAATATTTATTGAGTGACAGCCAGTTGTCAGGAAAGGGACATAGCAGTGATCAAAGTGGACGAAAAAAAAAAAAAAAAATCCTGCTTTCTATTCGGCTGTCAGTTCAGGGCCAGGAACATGGATGCCTTCCTTATTCCTTTGCTTTCCTTTGTTGCACAGAAAAGCTCTTATTCCTTCTTGCTTTCACCTTTTCTGTGAGCTTTCTTGGGTTGACTCAGGATAAGAGGTTAGTTGCTGTGCTCTAGCACCCGGTGCGGTAGGGCTCATTCTTTCCCTTATGCCTCCCTAGTCAAACAGCATTTCAGGAAAATGGTTTAAAGACTGGCATCTGCAGATAGTAGATGCTTGTCAAACATTTGGTGACTAAATACCTATCCCTTTAGATGACTGAAACACCTCCAAGTTTCAATTATATTTTTTTAAAAAAAGAAAATAAACTATTCTATCTGGTGACTTTTTGAGTACTTCTTTTGTTTTGAATTATTAACTTAAGACAAGTAATAAAACAGATGTTTAGCATCTGATACCAACAGTGAATCACCAGTGGTGATAATTATCGGAGACCCTTTCCATGGCGCAGGTTATCAGGGACCCCTGCAATGAGTCCCCATCTCCTGCCAGGAGTTGGGGCACACTGCCAGAAAGAAAAAGAAAAAAGAGACCAGAATTGTGAGAAAACAGGGCTCTGGGATGATCAGTGTTCCCTAGAAACAAAGACCGAGACTCTCTAGCTAGTCACTATTTCTTTAGCCCATGTAAGGGTACGGCACTTTTCCTGGAATAATATAGAAGCCTGGGTTGAATGGCCAAGTTTAGCATCATAAAGGAAACAAGCTGAGATTCATCCCTGTACCTGGATACTAATTTTTCTGTATTGTCCTCAGCAGACTTCATCCTGCTCTGTGAGCTTCTTAACTCCATTGACGAAGAAGAAAAGGATTTCTACCTTCCAAAACTGGCCCACAAGACAGGACAAGGAGGGCCTTGGATACATTTGATGTCAATTTATAATTTGTGGTCCCCCACAGATAATAATTTTAAGTTTTCCTCCTATTTCTACAGCATTATTAACCTCTTGCACTACTGGACATTAAACTCATATTAATAATGAAGCACTATATTAATCTGTCTAAAAGTTAAATAATATAGTAGCATATTTGAAGATTAGTGACCCACACTGGGTGTAATTCACCAAACATGAACTTAGCTCCTTGCTTCTCCGGATATACTAGATTGTATGTTTTCTACAAGATCAGTTGCGTTATGATACCTTGGAATATGCATTAAAATCAATGTCATTTGGCTGACTAAGCTTTTTTAAGTTATAAATTGAGGGTAATGTGTTGGAGTCACCAGAGAGAGGATATAAGGTCTGCCTACTTTAGAATAAACATCTTCTTTGCTTTCCAAATTTCTCTAATGTTTTCTTTATAATGCTTAGGAATAAGGGTCTAAGAAAGTGCTCAGATCAAGGTCTGGGATCTCACTTTCCTGTGGCTGACCGGCTAGGCATCTTTGAGTACTTAATCTTCAAGAACTTAGTTTTATTTTTATAGTGAAAGAGAAATTTCTTCCTCTCCTTTTCTCCCCCAAAATACAGTGAATTGGAATGTGGTATTCATTGAGAATTTCTTTTCAGCTCTGGGGAAAAAAAAAACAAAACAACAACATACGTACATTTACATGTAGATCAAAGAATTAAGAATCTATTTTGATATTCATTAGCATATACTAATTTAAAGAAAAGGCTTGACTTTTCTGTTTCCTAATTCTTTGATATTAATGTGGCAATAACATTTTACCCTGTCTCTGAGGAAACACTATCATGAAACACAAATGTTTGCAAAAGCACTTTGTAAAGCACCAGATGTTAAGCAAATGTTCTATCTATCTATGTATCTATGTGTCTATGTATCTATCTATCTATCATCTATCTATCTATCTATCTATCTATCTATCTATCTATCTTCCTATGTATCTAAAATCGTTTTTACCAATAATGATAAAGTGGGATTATTTACATCACAACTTTGTATGAGTGCACAGCTCCAGGGAACTCAGATCTATGTCTGTATTAATTGATTGAAGTTGACTCTTACAGGTAGACATTTTGTATGGTGTGACTATTAAATCTGAAGACCAAATCTCTCCTGTAGGAAGTGAAATAGACTTTAATAGCTAAGAGTACACTTGAAGTCCTCCAGGGTACCATTCAAGTGCTGCACATGTGAACAAAGACCCAGTTAGCACACCCTGTGGAGCTGAGCTGCTTCCTGCCTCATAAACTGTAAGGGGAGGCACTAAGAATGGGTAATCTAATCTTGCTTTTGGTTCAGATGAGATTTTTCTTACCCTATTTGGAAGTAAGTGCAGGGTTTAGCCATGAGTCTCAGAAAGCGACTAATCCAAAGTCCTGAAAGTTTGAAATCATACAACACACTGACTCATTGAAAAAAAAAAGAATTAACCAATTTGGGGGGGGCATCAAGTTAAGAAAGAAGAATAAATCAAAAGAGAAGAAGAAGAAAATATTTGGAAGTCTTTTTTGATACTTAATGCTGAGAATTCTTAGATTTATCTTGAATTTCCTCTCAAATCTCTGACTTAATTTTTTTAATAAAATCTAGTGCAGCAGGTCAGAGAGAAGCCTCTTTTGCTACCAAGATCAAGGTAAATTTTCTTAGTCTCCTGTGGTCCATAGAAGTTCTTGTAGATATAAATAAAGCTGAAGGAGGGTTTTGTTCTTACCATTTTCTATACCTCTTGCTTCTTCCATACGTATTATGGTTTGCCTTCCTATATGGACCCAGATGTGAAGTCAGCCTTTCTTCTGAGTGCCACAAAACATTCACTCAGAGAAATTATTCATGGATTTGGCCTTCAGTGAAGATTATAGGTAGTCCTGGAATGTGTTGTGCCAAAATAGCAAAGATTGGGTCCCTCTCTAACTCTAGCAATCAGCAACTCAACAATGGAAAAAAATCATTTTGATATTAGCTGAAGTGAAAAAATAAAAGTTTGCCAAAGAAAGCACTTCATGGGAAGAGAAGGGGAAGGCTGCCCTCAGAAGGTTGGGGCAAGATGACAAGTGGATAATGATGTGTCCATCCACGCATCCCAGCTTGTCTTTGGCTCTCTTGCTTGGACCATATCTACCTGATCACTGGTTCTGTTGACCACTGTGGACCCCAGACCCAATACTGGAACATTACCTTGTGTCCCTGGAGGAGGCTGCAATACAGAAGCAAGAGATTCCTCCAGAAGTGGCAGCATCCACGAAGCTCCACGTGAGCTCCAACTGTGTGGTCCACTTTAAGGGCTATGTGTGTCTGAATCCCGCTCACCCATCTATGTCAGTTCTTCAGAAAAACTGTCTGTTCAAGGTTTCCCTGACTCCATATATCCACTTTCTCAGCTCCTGGCACTATTGTTTAAAAAGTGAATCCTGTATGTTAAATATTTTATCCTGTCTGAGTTTCCAGCCTGCCAAATTTCCCTACACATTTTAGACCCAGGTCTAAATATAAACTCCTGTTTGAGTTTTGAACCTATAAGCCTGTACTACATGTTTCTGACTTGTCAATTTCATGAACTAATTTCTTAATAGTGTGTGTGTGTGTGTGTGTATTCTATTCTTCTGTTCTTCATCTTTAAACAGGACAACAATTGTTGAAACTTGTGATATGGGCCTGTAATCCCCTCACCCTGAGACTGAGACAGTATGATTACAGGTTTAAGACCAGCTAGGGAAAATTAATGAGACCCTGTCTTTAAAAAAAGAGCTGGGTATATAGCTTGGTGCAAAGGCTCTAGGTTCAATCCAAGTATTACACACACACACACACACACACACACACACACACACACACAGAGTATATAAGTTTTATCAACACATTAAGAGTATGGCAAGAGTCTAACTTCTGTTATCCTTTTAATAAGTGGTCATTCCTGTTACAAGCCTGTGCAACACATGAAGGTTAGGATCTAATATCCAAGAGGAAGCTGCATTCCAGGAACAGAGACCATCTTCATATCACTAGAAGTTCAGATGAGGCCCTATGCGGGGAAGTAGAAATCTATCGAGTCAGATTAGAACATGATTTCTGTTGTTGCTGCCTGTGTATCCTACACTGCTGACATTAGTGATAAAGTTCAGAGGTTGTTATGGTTTAGATCTAAAAAATCCCCTCCAAAGTCTCATGCATTCAGAGGTGGGCATTTGGAGTACGGTTGAATCATTAGTGGGTTGACCCACTGATAAGTTCAAGGCTGAGTGTGCTGTTAGGAATTGGGGCCTCCTTGGAAGAGTGAGGCCGCTGGGCATGAGACCCGAAAGAGTGTATTCTTGCCCCTGGCTGCTCTCTTTTCTCTCAGCTTTCTGGCTAAGCAGAAGGTTGAGCAGTTTTCTTTCCTTAGTCCCTTGGGGCCAACTTACCATGGACTGAGACCCTGAACCATGGGCCACATTAAACCTTTCCTCTTGGGGCTGGGGATTTAGCTCAGCAGCACAGCTCCTGCCTGGCAAGTGCAAGGTCATGAGTTTGATTCCTGGTACCAGAAATAAACCAAAAAAGGAAAAAACAAACAAAAAAAAGCCTCTCTTCTTTTAACTTGTGGGTATCACATATTATGTCTCAGTGATCAGCAAGTTGACTGAAACAGAGGGGTTAATTTGATGACGCGTGGCACGTGGCTGATGTCCTTTCTCTCCACATATATACTCCCAAAAACTTAACTGCAAGTTGGCTTTCCCAGCAAAGTTTGCCATTTTCTGTTACTCCATCACATTCTTTCCCCGTGACCTGCAACAGCTGTTCTTTTACCAATTACACCATTTCTCCCTGATAAATTAAAAACAATTCTAATTAAATGGTATAATGGAACTATCAATCTATGTTACTGAGGCAGAACTCTAATGTAATTAGTTATTGATACCACAAAGAAGGTTTTTGTTAAGCTGAGGGAAGGATGGGAGGCTGACTCTAGGACTTTTGCAAGACACATGCTTATGGTTGGAGATACTTAAGTGATTGATTCACTTGTTTTCCATAAGGACATTTATTATGTTAATATAACCCATATATAAAGTGTAATCATATTATTATGTAATAGAATACAAAGGTTCTCAGTACGAGCAATGAGACTTGCAGGAACAGAACACAGTATTTTTTGTTAGTTAACCTTAGTAATACATAATTTTTATGCAAAGAGCCACTTACTTGATAAATGGACAGAAATTACTGAGGTATAGTGAAGAGATTTTTAGTCTGGTTTCCATTCTTATTCTAAGGAATAAGTGATTGTAAAAGCTACTTGAAAACTAGAACAATCCCCTATTATTAACGGATTGCCCACAGAACATTGGCTTAGTATTTAGTACAATTGTATTAGGTGCAACAATATTTCTTAGAACAGCTTATTAACAAGAAACACCAGTAATAAAAATATATGTATAAATATCTCTTTCTTTTACAAACTCTAAAATACATATACCAAAAGTATAAACATGGAAACGCAGAAGTGAAAACCTATTAACACATTGAAAATTGATTACCATGTTCTCTGAAAAATACTATGAATGCCTAGTGATGAAAATTTTTTTCTTAGGTCCAGTGACAGTATCAGCATATGAATGTGAATAAAATTAGCTTCTTTTGCATGCAAATACTCTATATTATTGTATGCTTGTTTATGTGCCCAGTAACTATAAAATGCTTTGCATTGCAAATATTTAGTTTAACCTATAAAGGATTGTTTAAAAGGCTACTTGAAACTTATAACTCTTTAGTATGGTATAAAAATAGTCTTGAGCTACCCATTCAAAGATGATTCTTTTTTTTTTTTTTTCCTCGGTCCAGGGATTGAACTCATGACCTTGCACTTGCTAGGCAGGCACTGTGCCACTGAGCTAAATCCCCAGCCCCCTCAGAGGTGATTCTTAGTCCTACCAAAGGACCTTCTGCAGGGAAAATGACAGCTTTTACATTCTTGGTCTCTCTGATACTTAGGTCTTGATACTAGCAACCTTGCCACTGCTACATACAAGGAATGAAGGGTCTCCTCCTTTTTTACTGATGGAATATCAATGACTATATGGTCAGAAGTGGTCATCTATAACCTTCTTTAGACCCTGTGTGCTCAGGTACATGTAAGTGGCAGAGTCAATATCACATTTTTGCCTCCTACTGACATGGGTGTCAAGTGATGTAGTTTCTTAAGGAATAACAGACTTGCTAAAGGTTGCAAATGACCAGCAGATGAGCAATGTGTAAGGCAGGTTGGTGTATGTTCACTACATAGAGGCAGTCCAGAGAAGCATTTGAACACTATATAGGAGGCTATAGACTCTTGTTATGCTTGAAATACTTTCAAATGAAGTAGAATATTTAGTGATGTATAAAGTACAATTTCATCAAGGTATTCATAGACTAGTGTAATATAGATTTTTATTTTAGGGAAAGTGAAAGCAATGTTTTTGGTATTGTCTGATGTAAGAAATACACATTCACATGGTCTGATGTTAGTGACAGTTTCTTTGTGAATTTATTTATAAAAGCTAATAGAAAAGAGTTCTGAATAGATTGTCTTGGTTTGAAAAGCACAGTTTTAAAGGAGTTGGAAAAGAACTTTAGATACATGACTTATCAAGACATCCAAAGACAAGGCCAGAATGACCAGTTATTGGTACTGCATAGACTTGAGAGTGACAAAAAAATTCAACACTTAACAGTGAGTCTACTGGAGAAAACAGAGATTTGTTCTCAGTCATATTTCAGGGTGTGCTACAAAGTCTGTGAAAGAATATGCAATGGAAAAGAATACTTTTATTGTGAGTTTCCACTAGTTTAAAGAGATTTAAAGTTCAGTTCTATAGAATTGCTTGGAGGCAAAGAGATCAGGAAAATCAGAGTACTTTATTCCAATTTATGCTAATTTCTTCCCCCTAGCCTCAACTTTATGCTAATTTTCTCCCATAGAACCTTACAGACATTTTTCCTATTTCATGCGAAGGTTTTCAAATATTAAACAATGTGTTTTTCCACCTCTCCTGATAATTCCTTCCTCTTGAACTTGTTCAGACAGTGAGGGCATCTTGGGATAGTGCCTTGGGAGAGGAATGTGGTACGCCAGAAAGACAAAAGCAGCTGCCGGTCTCTTTCTGGCTTTGGTTTAAAGCCTAAAGCACTGAAAGTAATTGAGAGAGATCCAAGCACAGACAAGGTTTGGAGAAAGAAAATGAGGCAGAAGGAAAAAGCTCTGCCTCTCTTGCCCGCTCTGCATATTCTGTACCTCTGCCTCTCTATTACCCTGAAAACCATGCACAATGTACAACTCACTATTCTCACCTCATTAATGTTTGACTGCTTTTACTCAAGGCTTTCTTTTGTTTAGGGTCAGCTCTAGGTTTAAGAGGAATACCACATTTCTTTTGCCAGTATGATGTCTTTTCTTCTCAACTTAGAGGTCTTTCCAGAACAGACACATGTACCCATTCTCTTTTAGTTTTTTGCCTCTCCAGATTTCAATTTCCATGAAACACACACACACACACACACACACACACACACAGAGTTGTGACTTATATCTAGATGTCTCCCAAAAGCTTCACGTGCTTGTGGGAGTGACTGGATTAGAGGTGTGTGATACTGGATTAGTTAAGTATAGTTCTGAGTGTGGGTGATAGATTTACTGAAGAGGGACAACCAATCCTTGGGCATGGGTGGCAACAACCAATAGGATTTCAGACTGAATGGAATAAAAGGGGAAGAAAGGAAGGCTCACTTCTTCCTGGCTGCCATGCCATGGACTGTTTCTTGTCTGCCATACACCTGTGCTGTGCTGCCCTAACATGAAGTCAACTTACAATGGCCTGAAATCACCACAAACTATAGGCTAAAATAAACTTTTCCTCTTTAACTTCTGGGTTGTTGAATATTTTGACTCAGCAATGAGAAAGTAACTAAGGCACAAAGAGAAAAAGCGAAAACACACAAAACCCCCTCTAGTTTTATTTTTTCCTGATTTTCTATGGGAAAAGCCATTTTTAATTTGAAAATTATCTGTTCATATCATTTTGCCTTTCCTTTCCATCAAATTGAGTGAGCAGAATGATAGGAAAATAACAAAATCCAGTGATGGCATTAGCTGCATAAAATACTGAGATTTGGAGAAAAAGAAAGAGAGATTTTCTATCTCTCCACAGAACCAGCCAATTTTCCTTCTGTTTTTGATTTTATCAATAACTTTAATGATATTAATTAAATATGTGTATGAATGAATAATTAAGTTTACAAGCAGAAAATTCCTTAAGCTTATGCTATACTCTTCATCAATCTTTACTACACTTTTCTAACTAATCTTTTTCTATTTTTTAGCGGGGGTACTAGGAATCAAACTTATGACCTTGTGCTTGCCAGGCAGGTGCTGTTCCGCTGAGCTATATCTCTGGCCCACTAATCTTCTTCAACAAGTGAAAAAACTTCATTTCCATCCAAGTTTATTCTGCTAATAAAAAAGTTAAACATTTTTCCATTCTTCTAATATTTACAGAAGACTCAATATATACAAGCTACTGTGCTGTCATGCCTGAGATACAAGGCTAAACACAATCCCTCCCTCAAGCAGTCTGAATTCTTATGGAAAAGATAAGGCCTTATACACATGTAATGATAACAAAAGTAACAAATGATAAATTCCACAGGAGAAGTACAGATAAACTGTTATGGGTGTGAAAGGCTAGGGAGATTACAGAACATAACAACATTTTAAAATAGATATGAATTGTTCCCTTCAAAATGTAAACACTGAAAGAGTGTGTATTTTTTTTAATGTGTCTCTTGAATACATCTGACCACATTATTCTTTTTTTCTATGTTTTTCAAGATGGCTTACAGATGCCTTTAGGTGATGTAAAGTTTGTTTGTTACTTGAGAATATTTCTCCCAGATTTCCCTCATCCCAGGGCAAAGATCCCCAGGATAATTGTTGTGCTTTCCATGGAAGACACAATGTTAATGTGCTAGGGAATATGAGCTTTACTAGGATACAGTGTACATTCACAATAAGGAATTATTTTATGTCTGAGGTATTTGTTAATTTTGATGAGAACAGTTGGGGAAATATCTTTTTGGTACACTGAAGCACAAATCTCTCTTCCAAATGTGGCTATCTTATGAGGGAAATTTTATAATCTGCTTGTAAGATTTTCTTTCCTGATTAATGCTCATGGAAATTTTATGGTTTCTATTTGCTCCTTCAGCTAGAGGAGTTAGAATGCTTGGCATTTAAAGACCCTGAATTCAGGAGGTATTTGAAACATACAGAAGGAAAGCCCTTTCCAACAGGAGACAGATGGCATGATTTGTTCTAAGGGGCCATGTGTTCCTTGCTGGCCGAAGTCTGAGAATTCTGAATCCCTATGCCCATTGCTTCATACTGAAAAGGAGTTTGTGTTCCAGGAAAAGGATTTGGGACTTAAATATCAAGTTTGGCTTCTATGATTTGTACTTGTTACAGTTAAGTTTACTTCAAGTGCGCATCAACAAAATTTTGCTCAACCTGAATTAAGAAAAGAAATTTATCTGCTTACATAATCAAGAGAGTCAGAGTTTGAACTATTCAGGTATAGATGCAGGGGCTCAACCATGATCATCCCTTCTGGAAGTTTTCAGTATCTCAGCAGAACTGGCCCTTTTACTTCTGTTCTTTGCAGCTTCCAAATAGTGGACTCAACTTGAACCCCAAAAAAGTAATGCTTGTGCTAGTCCTGAAATGAACTCCAGTTGGAAAGAAGTAGATCATAGTGGACATGTGAACAAGTCACATTGGCAAGGAAATTAGTTTTACTGACTGGTATCACTAAATTACCCAAGCCAGGCTGGAACTTGCAATATTCCTGCCTCAGCCTTCTGGGAAACTGGGATTACACGTGTGTAGCATTGCACCCAGATTCTTTGCTACTTTTTTTTTTTGATCAAATACTTTCCCAATAGTTATGAGGGCCAAGGATCTACTACATATAAAGAATTAGTAAGTACAGTGAAGCATATGAGTCTAAGAGTATGTGAATAGTGTATATGTGTGTGCATGTTCATATAAAATAGGAAGAGCAGTTCAATAGCATATTCAATAGCAAACTATGGGCTTTAGTTCCAAGGAACTAAATATTTTGTTAATATCATCTCATTTAACTCAAAAAACAATGCTGTTGTTCATTTATTTACTTAGTTAAGAGATATTTATAAAGAAAATACTATCTCCTGAAAAGAGACCTGACAGGCGAATATTTTATTACAAGAGTGAGTTGCCCCAAAAGAGTAGGCAAGAAATAGAGTGGTGCAGTAGGCATTCTGATGGAGGAGGGCGATGTGTATGCTTGGGAAGAGTACTTTACTATCATTCCGAGATGCTGTCTATAGGAGAGATTAACTGGAATGAGCATTTGGTTTTTTAAATTAAGGTCATGCCTTCTGCTACGGTGTGATATGACCTACAAAATTCATGTGTTGGAAACTTTAACCCCAATATGATATGACCTACAAAATTCATGTGTTGGAAACTTTAACCAGAATTAGGGGGTGAGTCTTTTGGGGGGTTTCTAGGTCATGAGGGCAGAAACTTCAAGAGATATTAAGGCATATGAAAAGGGCCTGTGGGAGCAGATTTGTTCTCTACCACATAAGTCACAGTAAGAAGATACTCCTGGGATGCTGTCATTTTGATCTTTGATTTCCTATACTCAAGGATTATGAGAAATAAATTCCTATTTTTATAAATTTCCTAGACTCAGATATTTTGTGGTAGCAGCACAAAATAGACTAAGACACTGTCTTTTAACTAAAACTTTGATCTATGTTCTGTGCCCATTTTTGCTATTAGTTTAGGGAAGATTTTAAAATCCATTCCTAATTAAACTTTAGTTTCTCTCCCCATGCTTTGCTAATTATGGCACTTACTTTTAACATTCAAAAGTAAGAGCTTTGCTGTTTGAGAGACCTGAGTTTAAAACACAGAACTGCTCCTCACTATCCAAGTTATCTTGGTAAAATAATCTTTCCAAGGCTCAATTTCCTTAGTTTTAAAATCAACTGTGAAGTAATTAATACCATTTTAATAACTCCTATTTTAGGGCTCTGTAAAAAGCAATATAGTGTAGTGATTAATTGCTTAGTATGATGTCACTGAGTTAAAATCCTGATGCCACATTTTACTACCTGTGAATCCTTAGCCAACTGGATTTTCACTGCCTCAGTTTCCTCATCTGTAAAATGAGGATGATAATGTTAACATCTCATGTATCATAGTAATATTATGAATATTACATGAGTTAATTTATGCTTAAAGTAAGGCTAGACACAGAGTATGTCCATATTTATTCTTGACATATGAGTACCTGCTTATAGGCTAGTTGGGGGTGAAAAGAATGACTGTTAATTTAAAGAGCACTTAGTATAATGCTTCTCCCTACTAAGTGCTCTGCTAATCTGCATTAAGGTTAAGAACCCATAATACTAACTACGATGAGAGCATTGCAGGTTGTCAAATACATGCAATGATTCATCTCATTTCTGTCCTGAAATTGGAGATTTCTCCATTATCCTAAGGCAAAACTGTTTCAGTGATGAGATATCCAAACGAACACTCCTTATTTAACTTGTCAAAATTTAATAGTTTATTTTAAGGGCTCCTTGACCATCCCATCAATGGTTTATCTCAGTCACCCTGTCACTCACTGTCAGTGTCTGTTACTAGTTCTCCCCAGCTTCCTGCATTTTCTCTGCAGAGTAGCTCCATCTCCAAATGTTGGGGCATTTCTGTTCTATTTTGTGTTCCTTTACTTCCACAGATGAATTTGGTCTCCACAGATGAATCAGTTTAGGACACCAAACTGAATGCCATCTGCTAAGCTGATGTTCTCAAATTCTATCTTTAATTCTGTCTTCTTCTTGGAACTTCAAATACTTCTACTATCTCTTCCCATGAATGTCTATGGGGCATCTCAAATTTCACATGGGGAAAAATTAAACTCAGTTCGGAGCTCTTTTCCTGCACTCAATTTGCAATATTTCTTTGAACTAACTATACATTCAGTTATCCCAAACAAACAAACAAACAAAAGCTCTTTGTAAAAATCCTTATTCTTCTTTCTCATCACATCCAAAACAATCTTAAATTCCATCAAACATACCAATCATCTACTCACTTAATTAATTATTTTCCATTCCCCAATATTGCCATCTGTCTTCAAACTACCATATTTTTCTTTTGGAACACTGCAACAGTGTCCAACTGTCTGAGTTTACCTTTGTTCTTGTCTCTCTGTGGTCTACCCTGCACAGAGTAGACAAGACCTGCTGCTCCTTTGCTTGAAGGTCTCCTATAGCTGCCATATTGCATGATATTAGGTCAGAGCTCATCACCCTGGTTTGTCGGATCTGCCCACTCTTCCTTCTGGGACCACTCCTTAAACTCTTCTCCCTTCACTTGGTTACTTCAGTCCACATTGACCTTCTTTCTGGCCCTGGAATAAATCAAACTCAGAGCTTTCTCACAGCCTTTGTCCTGGGTTCAACCTGTACTTGGAACATGATTTTCCACAATGTTTATACTTGCTATGCAGATCTCAGTTTGCATGTGAGCTCTTCAAAGATGCCATTCTGACCACCAAACCTAAAGCAGCTGCACAGTTCTTTCTTAACTCTTTCAATATTTCCAAGAACATTTTTTACCATCTGATACGTTTTCTCATTTACTGATTTCTTGCTTTGTCTATTTTTAATCTTATTCACACCAAAAGAGTGGTTCTGGGGGGTGGTTTTACCTCTCTAGGTAGCATTTAGCAATGCATGGAGATATTTTTGATTTCATAGTAGGAGGAGTGTTAACACCTTACAGTGAACTGAGCTTCTCCCCATAGCAAAGGGTTAGCTCCCCCAAAATGTTTATAGTGACTAAAGGTCAAAAACTTGTCAAAATCAAGGAAGACGAGAGCAGGAATTTTGCCTGTCTTATTCAGGTTTATTCCCAGTGTCTAGAACAGTAACGGGACTACACTGTCAGTAAGTACACTGAATAATTATATATATATATGTGTGTGTGTGTGTGTGTGTGTGTGTATATATATATATATACACATATATATGATCATAAGCTTTTAAAGACATTAATAGGATCAAATACTTATCAGAATCCCTTCTGATAAATATTTAGAAATATTTGACTGCAAAGTCTTTGCTAATATTTTACACAGTAAAAAACCTAAGCTGATGTTACTTGACACTGTTGGAATAACAAAATATAACTAGGAAATGATGACCATCAGAATTCCTGAGCCCATCTGAGGCTATGTGGAGCCTGTGTGAACACTATTAATCAGCAGTAACATGTTCTTTTTTGAAAGAGCATTCATGTCCTATGCAGGTAGCTCACATAGTGGTTTGCATAAACCCTTAAAAACCAGACGAGTTTGTCTCAAATTTCCCTTCACTTTTACAGAGCTATATGATCTTTTGCAACTTCTAGAACTATTCATGTTACAGTTTTTAATTTGTAAAATGTAGGTAATAATAAAGGTATCTTCCCTCATGGAATTGTTTTGAACATTACATATGAGTTAGTATACGTAAAACATTTAGAACAGAATATAGGTCTTAATAAATGTGTTAGGTCTCTTCAAATGTTAAAAGAAACTGGCTCTGACTGTTTTTCTTATCTAGGGGGTCTCATGGGAACCTTGAATACTCAGAAGAGAGCCCCCTGATGACAGAAATAAATACCAGCTATGATAACCATTCACTGTAAAATATAGCGAGATAAGATTATAATTGTATTGGTCTATAAATTAATAGTAATAAGATTATGAAGGTAAAGATAGGACTGTCATTCTAAGAATGTATTTCCAAAATCCTTGGACACAGGACTTCGGTGAGTAAATGGAATTCTACCTCTCACATTATCAGTTCCGAGTTAGATACCTGAGTTTTTGTAGAAGTGAGCTACAAGTGGAAAGCTTTGCATGCCCCTCTGCAATGATGTCCACAGTGGAGTGCAGAGTTCCCGTTCCTGGATTTCTCTGGTCTCACCACTTTGGTTCCTCGTGCTCTGCCTCTTGCAGGTGATGGAAATCGATAGAAAATAATAGGTGGGAAATGGTTATTTCCCTTGGAGGAATTTCTGAGATAAACAGGAGGCCCTGTACTTATTATATGACTAATGAAGGCTGTTTTCCCTCACTGCACTCAAATGTGGGCAGTATTATTGAACCTGGCCTTGGTCAACTGTGATATTGATTTCCTTTTGTGATTTCAGATTCTCTTCTCCAGTAACCTTAACTAAAAACTTGAAATAGGAAAACCAATTCAAATTAGACAAAGTGTGCCCAGAACTTTTAGACCAAAATTTTAATTGATGACTTTTGGTACAACCTAAATAAATAAGATGGCTTCTCTTATTTATTTGTTTTTATTTCTTATGCCTTTGAGAAATTCTTTTACTGTAAAGAATCATTAATATATAGCAAGTCATCTTTCTTTTATAATATCTCCACTGAGACATAATTTACATAGCATAAAACCCAACCATTTAAAATGTGCACATAGTTATTTTGGATTTATTTTAACAGTCATGAAGCTATCACTGTAATCCAATTTGAGAACACTTGATCTTCTTTAGAAGAAACCCTGTGTATAGGAGCAGTTATTCCTTATCCTCCTTCTAAGCTCCAGGCAACCACCATTCTATCTTCTGTTTATATAGACATTTATTTTAGCCATTTAACAAATGGAATTGTAAAGTATGTGGCTCTTTCTGTCTGACTTATTTCAAAAAGCATATTATAAAACAGCTGCATTAAAATTTCAAATTTTAGATTGTGGCAAAACCCTGAAATCATAAGCAGTTTTGTTTTCTGTTTGGCTCTTAAACTCCTTGGATTATTCTTTCCTGAAGTATCATCTTGGTAGATTTTGGAATGGTCATTTATTTGTGAATTATTTCCCCTGGATTTTCATCCATTGCTATTGGAAGTTTGTATATATTTAACCTCTTTATGAAGGGTTCATATTTGGGTCCTGTGAAAATAGAGCTGGATTTTCACCTTCATTAGCTTGAGAGCTGCCTAGGGGATTAGTAAAGCACTCTTCTGGATGTGTATGGATGGGTCATGGAGGCCTGATTTTTGATATATACCCAGGCCCCTTGCATTTGGGTGCTGTTCCTCTACTCCACTTCTTAGCCATTATGAATTAAGCATCTTTGCTTTACTATGCTCCTCTACAGTGATGTTTTTGCCTTGAAGCCAGCCAACCATGGACTAAGCCCTCTGAAACCATGAGCCAAATACATTTCCTTTAGATTGTGGGTGTCAAGTACTTTGTATTAGCAGTGGGAAAGCTGACCATGTCTCAGGTACTGTAAAGACTTTGTGTTAGACTTAGTAGGTATTATAAACCTTGCCTTGAACTTTCTTGTTCTCTTCTACAGAACTCTGTGGACACTGGTGTGTCACGCCATGTCTCTTGTGCAGGAAAGGTCATCTGCTTTGAAAACATTGTCATCTTCCAGAAGGCCATGGATCTCTGTTTTGCAAGGATGTCCAAACAGTTTTATACTTATAGGGAGGAACAGGCACCCGAAACTGTGGTTCGTGCTGCTAAACCACTGGCTCCTGACATCAGTCTTCCTACATAGCCAATGGGTGTAGAAAATGCGTGCTGATCTCCTGAAGTGAAGAAATCATTCCAGAAAGCTGAGGTTAATGTTAATTTCACTAACTAAATTCTTAAGAAAAAATATAACTTATGAAATGCAAGCATGAATCCATATTGAGTTTGGCCCATACATGAGGGGTTAGTAAAAATAATAAATAATCATAGTATTATCTGTAATAAGGTCTAACACTAATACATATTTACTTTCTGCTAGGTGCACTGCCAAGAACTTCACGTACTAGTTTTCTTTTTTTTGTGTGTGCCAAAGTCAATACTCACAGTAATATTTAGTATTAACCGATGCTTTACTATCTCTGACATTATCCCAAATACATAATATGGATTACCTCATACAGTATACATAATAAATTCAGAAAACATGAATTATCAGTATCCCCTCTAATAAATTATAGTTAATGTGCCCGATAGTGGCAACTCTGTAAGCCTGATTTCTGCAGTGAGGAGAATGTGTAAACAGCATTCTTGGCCAATTGGTGTTGAGCAGATAGCATAAATGAGAAACAAATCTTCACTGTTCTAACTCCCTAGGATATTTGTTTGCTATTGCATCAAATGTTTCCCTATCTTGACTGATATAGTTGACTAGTAATTAGTAGTGAAGGTATAAAATGTAGAAAATCTGGTTATGGAATCTGAGCTGTAAAGTATTATATCCAACTTCTTGCTATGATATAGATATTGTATTTCTCCAACTTTAAAGATGAGACAATTAAGGCTGAGAAATTTCAATATTTGCTCAATTTCTCAGGTCTGATAGGAAAAAATTCTGGGTCTTGAACACAATTCCATGGTTGTAGACTTCATTCTACCGTGCTTATTTAAAAAATAAAATATGATTTCTATTTGGCACTTGACTGTCCCACTGATGCCATAATGCAGTTAAATGCATAGCAACGTAGAAAAGTGTGTAAAGGAAATGACTCTTTGTCTATGTGTGTCAAATGTTTTTAGCAGAGGTGACACATGTGAAGCATCCACTGACAGAGGCAGAAGGCAGGTTTTAAGGTAGCTTGGAAGGTTTCTATTCCTTGCCATACATGATTTATATAATCCCCTCCCCTTGATGTAGATGGGGCCTGTGCATATGATGGTGTCACTTCCATGATGAAGTGTTGTTTATGGGAAAGATGAAGGGATTTTGTAGATGTAGTAAAGGTCTATAATGTGTTTGACTGTGAGGTAACAGA
Organism: Chinchilla lanigera; assembly: GCF_000276665.1. Classification (NCBI taxonomy): domain Eukaryota; kingdom Metazoa; phylum Chordata; class Mammalia; order Rodentia; family Chinchillidae; genus Chinchilla; species Chinchilla lanigera. The sequence continues at coordinate 4,763,487 of NW_004955422.1, forward strand.
AAAAGAGACTATCTTTAATAGATTGGACTTGATTGAGGAAGAGCTAGAGCTAAACAGCAGGAAATACGGACTTCACTGCTGGAGTTTGGTTTTGGGTAAGAGTGACAGGAGGGAGCACCCAGCTATACCACTCCATTCTATCCCTCCAGAGGTTCTACGGCACTCCCCATTGAACCCGCTGGGAAACCACTAACTACTGATTACACCATCTCAGAATCTGTTTCCCCTGAAGCTAACATAGAAAACCTTCACAAAATTCTCCCTTATCCACTCACAATGGAAATGAGTTTTCCCTTTTTCTAAAATCCTCTATCCACTTTAGGTACCTCTCTTACAGAATTAGCATATTTTTGCCTTGAAATTTCTATTCATACTTAGCATTTTTTTATTAGAGCAGCATCTTTCTAAAAATAAGATCTATGTCTGATCTATTTTTATATATTCTCCAGTCCCTAGCTTTCCCCCTCGCTTAAATAACAAATATTGACTGAATTAATTAATTAAATCCAAATTGCAATTTGAATTTTCATCCCAGGGTAATCTCAAGAACTAAAATTTGAAGCATAATCATGGAACACCTGGAGAAAAGCAACCTATTTAAGGAAGATTGTGTGTCTGCACAGCTTAAAACCAAGGTTTCATGCTTGATTATCTCCAAGAGCAAGGAGTTAAAATCAATAAAAATGGCAAATCAGTAGAGATGGTGCCTCAGGAAAATAGGTCTCTGTTGAATGTGCAGTTTGTGCTTAAAAGATGAAAGGGCTTGCATTCAGATACAGCCAATTGCCACCGTTTGGGATGTGGACTCTGTTTACAAACCCTCTGATTCTTTCCAATGAAAGTAGAGATTCAGACCTCATGGGAAAATGTTGAATCTTGCAAATATGTACAAGCTAAGCAAATGCTCCCATTCAACTTGCAGTGCCATCAGCCTGAAACTCCTGGGAAGGCGTTCTTAAACACCTCTGAATTTCAGGATTGTGTGTATCTGTCCAGACTTGTGTTTTACAAGAAAATGATGAACTGTATTTATTTGGAGGGTTGGTTTTTATCCACTATTTTGTTTTTGTATTATTCACTGAGACAACTAAAGCAAAGTCATTAGGTGCTGAGCACAGTATTTGGATCATAATTTTCACAGTGTTTTAAGAGTCTCCAAGGAAAGGTGTAATACAGCTGGAAGATAATTGCTCTTGTTGTTTTGAATGCCTCCTTTTTCACCTTTAAGACAGGCTTGCAAAATGGCTCGCTAACATTTTTGCTGTTTATTGAAAAAGGCAGCCAGATCATTTTGTGCCAGTATCATTACATTTATATTTCAAGGATACAAAAATAGAAAGTCCAGATCCAAGCCCAAATCTTTTCTTGTAGCACACAGGGAACGATACCTTCTTTTTCTCCCATCTGATCACTCCTGACATCTGTCTAATAAATATGGATTAGATAAGAGTAGAAGCACTAAATTTCTTTTGTTCCTTGTAACTCATAAAATAAAATTGTTAGGTATGGGTAAGAAAAAAGCTGTTTGTAAACACAGAGCTACCCAAATGTGGATTTATAAATGAAGGAGACACACGCACATGAGTGTGACATACACATATGTGTCTGTATCTGAGTATGTAAGTGAGTGAATTATTTAAACTCAGGATGACAGGTAGTGAGAAGTGGCTTTGTGTAACACTTTGATGCAATTGCGAGGAAGTTCAATGACCTCAGGTGTAAACTCCTACAGAATCCTACTATTTTGGTGATGGGGAATTCAGCTCATATAGTTGCATTTTGTTTGCTAAGGAGACAATTATTACATTAGTGTCTGATTTATATGACTTGAAGCATTAGAGTGGAGGTATTAAACTAAGTAACAAATACACATCAAGATTTATGATTTACTGTGCTAAAACTGTCCCAATTTAAATTATTCTCTTATTTTATTTAAAGGGCTAGAAAGTACAGTCATGAGCTGTGACCATTTATATGGATTTAGGTTCTGGCTTATAAACATGCCGTGGGGGGACTGGGTAGACAAAAGAGATCAGAGATAATAAATATCTTTTAAAATCTATTCTAATAATTATCCAATTTGAACTAAAATGTCTCACTTTCAGTAATAAGTCAGATCAAAATTCAATAAACAAAACAAATTTAATATATTATTATCCAAAGATGTTCTTAGACTATATATCTTGCTTTACAACATGAGCATTTGGTCTTAGTCAATAGCTCCTAAAAACATGCACTTATATATAGCTTGAAGGTATTAATTCAACTACTAGGCTTTTTGCTTATATAGTATAGTAAAGCTATTGATTCTAGTGACTATGCTGAGTAATTGCGTTTGTTTCATACACAACTTCAGTGATTTAAAAGAAAAGATATATATGTGTCTGTGAAATAGATTTATAAATGTTATTTTAAAATTATCTTTGAAAAGTATGAAATATATTCTATCAGTAGAGTTTTGGTGGATCATGCCCACCATTTTTTTCTTTTTAATTCTTTGGGGGCAATGAGACAGGGTCTCACTGTATAGTTCAGGCTAACTTTGAACTCACTATGTAGCCCAAACTGGCCTCGAGCTCAAGGTGATCCTCCTGCCTCCCAAGTGCTGGGATTACAGGCATGTGAAACCATGCCCAGCTTCTCTGTAAGTGTTTAACATTTTATTTTTATTAGTACATGTTCACAGCACATAATGATTACATTCCTCATGAGGAGTTGGTATGTGCACATAACCCATCTTGACTCTTTTTGCATTCTCCTCCCCAGACTATCTGGCCAAAGTCTTTGTGCTACCTCTGAATTTAAAAACTGTTCTCCATAGAAAATGAAGGCCTTTGATTTCACTTTTCCATGCCCTTTGCAGTTACTTCCAGGGTAACTTGGTGCCCTAAAATCTATCTCAACTACATACTGATGAAAAGTATAGTCACCTTGCAGTATCTCTGGAGGATTGCTCCAGTTCCCCCTTGGTTACTAAAATCTGAATGTTCTAATTTCTTATATAAATTAATGTAATAAGGACCTGAGAGTGTAGCTCAGTGGAGCAGGGTTTGCCTTACATATGCAAGGCAACATGGCATTATCCCTAGTATAGTTCAACAAAGAACAAATAATACAAACGACAAAATTCAAAGCTTAAAATGATGAAACATTTGAATAGAACCTATACACACATTCACATGCATTTTAAATTATTTATGATACTGAATGCAATGTAAATGCTATGTGAATAATGGTTATACTGTTTTGTTTAAGGAATAATGACAAAGAAACAAAAGTCTGTACATGATAAATGCTCAGTTCAGTTCTTTTTTCCAAATAGTTTTATCTTCAGTTAGTTCAATTTGTGGAGCTGGAACCCAAAGTTTCAGAGAACCAAATTTACACTGACTAAAGCCCACCAGAAGTTTTTCAACTTCAGAAAGGCTTGCCCATTTATGTCTAGGCTTTCTGTGTCAGTATAGGAACATTCTAGTGTCAATTACCTTGGTTTTAAACTAGAGGCTCCTGAATTTAAGCATCTTTGAAGCTTATCTACTTCATCTCATCCTCTTGGGTCGCTTAAACAACCCAGAGGTTTGTTCAGACTTTCACATGATGAGCTACCGCGTGCTCTCAAATTTCACATGCTAAGGTCACCTGGGTTACACCAAGTAACTGTGCTTTATAGGAACCAGAGCACTGAAATACATTTCCTGTAGGCAGTGCCTCTGGCATAATACACTTACATTTTCTCACCAAAGTGCCATTAAGCAAAGACAAGAGTGATCATCTATTTCAAAATATGTTGAGGGAGGAGAAATTGGTAGGCCAATTTAAAAGGTAATGATAATGATATCTCAAAGTATATTCCAGAGCATGATATTTTTAGTTGCTGAAATTTATCTTACAAATCCACACCATGATATTAACACACAATGCTAAACTATATGTTATAATTTTAATGTCTGACCTAGTAATATATTAAATATGTAGAACACATTAATATTTAGAATAATATGATTTTTATGGGTTCCACATAAAATATTTCCCTTAAATAGTTGAGTAAAAATGATTGTTCAGTTCATTGTGTTGATTTTATTCAGTGGTTTCTACCACTTTTATTGGCGATTCCTCTCTAACATCATCCACTTCTGCTCAGAGCTGTAAGAAATGTGTGGTGAGGGGCACTGCCTATCAGGTATTCTAGCAAGTTAGCTCAATTGCTTTAAATACTTGTATGATCCCAGAGGCCTGGGATCATACATTTTTTATATAGTTTTTATGTTTAATGTGATACATCCATTTCATCCCTTGGTTCTCTAAAAATGCCCATAAGGAGCAACAGCATAAATTTACAATTAGGAGTGCTGTCAAATGTAATTTCCCCAGAATTGACGGCCAGGAAAAAGATAGAGAAGGACCAATGAAAGAGGCTTTGGACATGAGCTATTTAATCTTTGTATAAACTGTGTGGAGTTAAAGCTTCATGCAAAATAAGAAAATAAATCTGAAAAATAATAGGATACAGTTAGATCAGTATCGATTATTTAGAGTGAAAATGCCTTGTGGGAGGTAGTAAAACATTTTTGGATCCCAGAAGGGGGTAAAGTGGAATAAATTATTACAATTTAATTACCTGGTAAATAACTAAAATACTGTTGCTGGATTTATGGTGTCAGAGGGTGACCTCCTATTAGATACAGAACACGTGAATGATTCGAGTGAAATAGATTGCATAAAACCCGGAGGAGCCATTGCTGGCCTTCCAAGTCGTAGTTAGCCTCTTGCTTTATGATTCTTTTCTTGTATATGGTTCCATTAAAAATGTCTGGATGCATAACACAGCACATTTTTACTTAAAAGAGTCCATCAAATTCTGAAATACCCATTTAAGGGATGAGATTACTTGTGCTACTGACAGTGCTGATGATTTTCAGTGAAACCACATATGATTTTAATTTGTGTTTCTTCTTGAGAGCCTAGCTAACTATTTTCCACTCCAAAATGTTTTGAGCTGGTGATTATCATTATAATTTTATGCATGGTGACAAAAAATAATGGTTCTTCAGACATTTTCTAGCTCTTACCAGTGTATGACAATAAAGCACTGACCTGAAGAAATAGAGGAACTAGGCTCGTATGACAAGTTTCTTATCAAAACTGTAGAAGTGACATAGCTAACTATCACCTTCTAAACAAAGGCAACTGATTTCTACCATCTTCCTTACCAAAATACATCACTAAAATCTGTCTTTTCTGAGAATTTCTGACATTTAAAAAATTTTTCAAACCTTCTTATCAGAAATTATATCTTTGTTCCATTTTTAAAATTGACTAGGAAATAGTAAAATAGATTACCTTTCACAAAGTAATCAATAATAGTGTTTTAGTTATGGTTTATACTAATTACACATACTTGCAAATCTAGTTACATTAAAATACTGAGAAGAAGTATGAAATATTTAAGAACACAATGCACAGTAAACTTGATAGTCAGTTGCCACATTGCCTCTTTCTTATACCACTAATTTTAGAATCACTTACATGTGTTCAGTAAGCTTTAATTTTTTTCATATCTTTCCTTTGGCAAGTGACCCTATATCAGACTAAAGCACAGGAAATTGCAGACATCTAAGAACATCACTTGTGGTTAAACTAGAGAGAGAGATCAATAATAGATAAACATGAAAAGACTTGTTTCTAGGAATGGGCAGCTGTGATGGTGGAGGTTGCCCAGGAAAGTCTGAAATCACAGAGCAGGCAGCCGACCAGAGCAGCCTGGAGCTCTGAGCGTGCCTGAAACTGCTATGTATTGGTAGGTTTTCTTCATTAGCGAATCCTCAGCCCTGTTTTCAAGGCCTTTCAGCGGATTTAATGAGGACCACCCAGAATGTCCAGAATAACTTTCTTCCCTTCAAGTCAGTGGATCACAGACTTTAGTCACCAAATATCTTCATAAGACCTACTTTAGTGTTTGATGGAATAATTTGGGGCTGTTTCTCAGTCAATCTGACACATAAAAGGACCAGCCAGCGCTTGGAAATTTTAGTCTACTAGAAAAGTAAAATAAAAGTGGTTTGAACTAATAATTAAATAGAAATTCCCAGAGTCTACCTATGGGTATGTAAGTTACCTTTTTCAAAAGTTTGCACTGAAATTATCTTGGACTCATCAGTGAGAATTCTTTTGATACTTTATGTTTTTGCATGGCTCCTGACCAATACTAGAATGTTATTATTACTACTAATTATTATTATCATTATCATCATCCTAGTTATTCCAGTGAAAACCCTTCAGTTATCTGAAGGTTTGTCTTGTTTTCCAAAGGAGATGGCTGGATGAATGAAGAAAAAGTGGTAATTATACACAATTGAGAAATACTCTGCATACAGGGTAAACTTGAGTCAGTTGAGAGAAATGGAAGCAGCTTGAGACCTTGATGTTAAGTGAAATAAATGAGACACACGAGCTTAAATTCCACATGGCTTCTCTGATATGAGAAAGACAAAAGTATATATAAAGAGCAAAATAAAGGACAGATAATAAGAAAAAGAGACAAATCCTTTGCAAAAGGGAAGTGAACCAAGAGGTGGAGGCAATGAGGGGAAAATGAGAGGAGAAGGAGATTTAAAAAAAAGATGATGTTATGTTATTGAAATACATCAACTCCTCATATCAAATGTAATCATTATGAAATGCTAATGTATACTAATAAAAATAAGAACAATGAAAATAAGAAGGTAGATGGAGCTAGGTTTATTTTTGCTGATTGAGCCTTAGGGGAAAACTGCACAGTGTGGCTAATATTACTTTTGAAAGCTGCAAATGAAATTCAAAGTTTATCTCTGTTCCCTGAATGTGAGTGACTTGGCACATGTCCCTTTACCTTCTGAGATTTTAAATTCTTTACCAAAAAATGAAGGGTTCATATATGCTTTATAAAGTTACTATCCAGTTTAAATGGTGTCTCAGTCCAGATTTTCCCTAAAAACAATATTTGAAACAAGGCTGTATGTACAGATGGATTATTTTCAGGAGTGATTATAAGGAATAAGGGAAGGGAGAAGATAAGACAGTGGAAGGTAAATTAGAGTGACTGTTCCCCCAAGCAGGCAACTGTGACTTTGTCCATTAGGGATCTGACTAGGTACCCCAGAATTTTCTGCTTCAAGGAAGAGATTAGTATTTATCCTCCAAATCACACCTCTAATTGGGAATGGACTATTCATCCCTTCCAACTTCTAGGTTTCTGGGAGTCGAAATGATGCAAGAGATCTCTGAGGGATTTCATACTAAGGTGTTATAAGATCCTAGGAAAGAAAGCAGGAGATTTGTGTCACATGTTATACTCGGTATGAAATGTTCACAGGAAGTTATACCTGTATGAAGCTATTTGTTACATTAAAAGCTAGAGTACAATTCGACAAACGAAAGAAAGCCAGCCAAAGCTTGCATGTGACTCATATGAACTAGCTAGTGCAATATATTCAGAGAGGTAACCTGTATAAGCACCAGATGGTAGAATTTGAAAAGACAATAAAGAAGATATTGATGGCAACAAAAGTGATGTATATAACAATGAATATCATGGTCTTTGGGTAACTCTCTTTTGTTTGTAAAGATTTCAAGGTCATAAATATTCTTAAACTGTTTTCCTCAAAACTGAATCAAGTACTCCCCAAAAATACGACCAGCTGGATATAAAATCAAACTGCATTTTGCATCCTGTTACCATATGAATGTATAATGATGCAACCTAAGATTAACATTTGTGGTAACTACGTCACACTTATACCTATTCACATGCTGGACACTGGTTTCCAGGGTAATGATGATGAGGGCCTGGAACCTGTGCCTTTAAAAGGAGGGGCCAAGTGAAAGGTAATGAGACCATACCCAGGCATTGGGCTCAGAATGGATTAATGCTGGTCTGGAAGGGTAAATTAGTCGTGGGAGTGTGGGTGGTTACAAGACAAACTTGGCCTCTCAATATCTCTCACCTCCAGACTTTGTGTTCCCACTCTGAGGTCATGTGTCAGGTCTTGACAAAGGCAGATGGTCCTAACCAGTGTCAAGAAGATGCTGGCTTCAGAATTGTGTGTTAAATAACCCCTTTTTTCATTGTAAGCAACCTCAGACATTTTATTACAGCAACAGAAAATGCACTAAAACACTCATTTTGCAGCTTAAATAATCCTTAATAGTTTTCATATTTTGAATCTATAATTGTCTCAGTTTTTCAAAATACCATTCAAGATTTCACACCTATTTTCATACTACATAAAGAAAATACTATAGAGGGGCAAAAAGGAATGGCTTTGAATCCTGCCTCTGCTAGTCATATTGGTCAATTTTTGTTCCAATACTGGTCAAATAACTTAGCTTTTATAAATCTTAGTTTCTTGATCTGTATATAAATTGTGGATAATGTTACCCTGCTTTCTTTGATTGTTGAAAGAATTAAATCCTATCGTTTGTTTAGTGCACGTAGGTAAGTGTACACTAATTTCTATTTTGCAGTCTTGCCCCATTTATAGTCTGGTATATTATTTCAGTGTCACCAAGATCATTTTAAATGGTGATTTTTTCATACAATTTACATGTTGCTGCTTCCAATTTTGTAATTCAGTATGTTACTAATCAAACTCTTTATGTTTCCATTTATTTCTAGGAATGTTCTAAATCCAGCATCTCTTTGTATTAGTGATGATCTTTATTCAATTTGATAGCGATGAGCTGTTCTGTGATGCCTCTGTTTCACCAGCTTTGGTTCTCTGTAACTACAAATGCTGTCATTTTTATTTTCTTATTTCATTCACAATGAAATCATAAAACTGAATCTGCTAAATGACTTGCAGAAAATCCAACGCATTTTAAATACAGAATTCCTGTACCCGTTGATCTAAAAGCATAAAAATAAGCAAGCTAAGGTTTCTGTTATTTTTTAAATTGGGGACCAACTGGATCTTCCAGGCATTTTTGCATATACAGATAAACCAATTTTTTTCCCATTTTAAATAAACAATATTCTGACTTAGAAGTACTAACAAAAATAATTATGAAGCAAATTTTGGGCCCAGGTTAGAGAGTCACTCTTTCCCTGACTGGAACAGCTACTTACTATTCCTTAAGGAAATGATAGAGTATTATGCCTTGCTTTTTTACTTCTCAGAAACTCTAAGGAACCAGCTGCACTCTTGGCTTACACAAGTCAAGGTACCAGATAATCTGGCTGAGAATGTCAGTATGCGCGATGAGAAATATTGGTTTTAAACTTCAAAACCCTAAAACAGATGTTAGAAAATGTCAAGTCTATAAACAATTGATTGCCAGCATGGAGTTTTTCCTGACGCACTTGAGTCAGTGTATTTCCAGCATCATTGAAGTTATGACATTGTTACAGTAAATCTGCATTATTTATGGCAAAGGACACACTTGTACTTTTTATGTTTTTCTGCCACACTCTGGGATAAATCAAGACCTCTTATACTCAGTCAATGGAAGCCTTATTAACTTTCGGTCATCAATTCTCACTAAAGCAGCTAGGAAAAAAAATGGCATGTGTGGTTCATAAAACAAAGAAGATTCTGGTTTTTTAAAATTATTCATTTGTAATTAAAATCTTTATGCTGCAGTGGAACTAGTGTGGATTAGCTGGAGACTGCTGACCAGAGGCACTGCTGGAGAATTTCTATCAGTGAGGTGAGCACAGATTTACCAAAGCATCATTTTGAGATCCTAAAAGCTACTTTAAGACCAGGACCAACTAGCTGCATGGGGAAGCAGCAGACAAATATAATGTCGTGGCATTCTCCTTCTTAGGATGATGTGACAGGATCTCTCATCATTCCATCCTTGCAATAGTCTGTAGTGAGCATTGCCCTCCCCAAGATGTGGCCAGTTTCTCTCAGAATTGAACAGAGGATAAGATAAAGGGAAAGCATCTTCACTGAATGGATGTACTGTGACCATGACTCAAAGGGTCCCAATCATAGTAATAATGTTTAGCACCATTTGCTATTGATTTTTGAGTCTACAGTGTGCCACCACCCTACAGGAAGTGTTCTAACACCGTCTGCTTTCTGCATATAAGGAAATAAGTCTTATGAAGCTTCAGAATTTTGCCCAGAGTTGGTTGTTTCCTTTGGTGTGTAGAAGTTTCTCAATTTGATGTGATCTCATTTGTTGATAATTGGTGCTATTTTGGGTGCGACTGGGACTCTGTCCAGAAAGACTTTGCCTATGCTTATGCCTTCAAGTTTTACTTATTTTATCTTAAAGCAGATTAAATGTTTCCATTTTAACATTTAGATCTTTGATCCATTTTGATTTTGTAGGAAAATGGATGTACCCTGAGATCATGTTAAGCGAAATAAATCAGGCACATCAACTTAAACATTGCATAATTTCTCTTATGTGAGAAGCCCAAAATATAAATAAACTAAAGAGCAAAATGAAAGATACATAATAGGAAACAGGGACATTAATCTTTTGGAAGGGGATGGAGACCAAAGGATGGAAGGGGTGGGCGAGGAAGGGGCCAAAAAATGAATTGAGATGTGTTATGTACCTGTACCAATTCCTCATGAAGAATGTATGCATGTGTATTTAAAACATATACTAATAAAATTTTTTAAAAATTTAAAAGTTGCCTAGAATCATGAGCTATTAAGTGGTGTATTGATGTTTGGGATTCAGGTCTAACATTATAGTTTTTTTTTTAATACTTTATAATTAAAAAAACAAAAGCTACTTTTCCCAACTATGCCATGAACCTTGAGAATCATTTCAGCCTCTTCCATGCATTTTGTTAAGCTTGGCATGGTCTGCCTTTTCTGCTTTCTTCCTGCCTTACAACTTCCATCAGCATAGAAGCAAATAGATCGGAAAACATTACTTCTTCTTAGAAACTTTCCCACTGCCCACAATTCAGGTCAACTTCTTATTTTAGGGGCATCTAAAATAGCAAGCTGCATTGCAGGATAATACTGATTTCTTTGTGTCCCCCATGAGACTTTGAACTCTGCAGAGGCAAAAGACTTTATCTTTTATGCTAAACCTCCAGGGCTTAGCAAAATTCTTGGCACATAGTAGGTACTATGGGGACTGTTAGTCAAACTACCAGAATTATCAATACTGTGATAACATTTTCCGTTTGATATAGACTTCCTTCACTACTTGGGGAATTGTATGTATAAGATATGTATTTTTTCCTCTGTTTTTGGTTCTAGATTGTTTGTTTTTTTAGTGAATTTTGCTGATTGCATAAAAAAGAGCAAGATGAACATACAACTGAAATCTGGATGAAAGTAGTTACTTTAGTGATTCAGTTATGGTAGGCCACAGAGAGAAGAAACCATCCTTCTTTGCCTTTTCAGTGACCAGCAGAGGCGTCCACGCTTTCAGCTTGGCCACTGTATTTCCTCCGTGCTCTTTCCCTTTCCCCTTCCCAGAGGCAGCCATTGGTAACCCTACACGCACACATATCACCAGTGAATGGGTGTGTCACACTGGTTGTGGTCTCCCTGTACAAACTTGGTGATCATTTATTAATAAGTTCATTATATCACACAAAGGCGCCGATGCTACCACATGTACTTCCATTGCTGATAAGACAGTGCAGTCCTGGCTGGGGTTTGATGGAACCTTAGGACATTAGTCCACAAAATCACTAGACAGAGATCCTCAACAAATTGTTGGCATGTAGGAGACGTAAGGTTGAAATAGCTATTATATTTTTTCTCCCATTCATATAATGCTGTAATCTACATTTTCATCACCATTAATCTAGTTTGGGAATTGTTTTTGTTTTGTTTTATTTTTGCAGTGCTTGGGATTGAACCCAGGGTCTTTGCACTGAGCTATATCCCCAGCATTTTTTATTTTTTATTTTTGAGAGAGGGTCTTGCTAAGTTGCTAAGATACCCAGAATGACTGCATGTGAACTTAATGATATATCCTGCCTCAGCCTCCCAGTGGCTGCTGTTCTTGGGCTAGAAAATGTTCTTCATGAAATTTCTTATAAATTAAAGAAAAATAATATATCTAGTTCATATATATATATATATGTTCAAACAATTTATAATATAGATGAAAGAAGTTATATCAATCCAAAAGATGTATTGCTTTAATGAGATTTATGAATGGGATCTCAGGTTATTTTTCCTATTGACTGAGGAAATTCTACCTTGCAATCTGGTGATTTTTATAACATTCAAGTCATGTTCAGATTTTATATGTACAATTACCACCCTGAAATGTGAGGAACAACATCTGGAATGAGAAAAAGGCAACAGTGAACAGAAATAGAAGCACAGTTATTTCCAAGCTAGAAGGTGGTAAAAGCACAACATTCATACCTGAGTGTGCAAATCTATAACTATTACATCCTATTCCAAATTCTGGCAGCCCTTGCTATGTGATTGGTGTGAATATACAACACCTCTGCTACAGGCTTTTGATGTTATCATGACAGTTATATGATAGAACACCTAGGATCTAGGGCAGGTAAAACTCAGGTGCAGTAAGGCACTCTTAACAAGATTTTACTATATATGTTTTGGGTCCAGTAATAAGATACGATGTCATATCATCCAATCATCATTTCTGCTGCTGACAGAATAACTTCTGCCTTGGGAAACATTTAGCTAGGAACCACTGCCATCCTTCTGTTTAGGGACTAATGATTAAATTGGACTTGTGATAGAGGTAGCTATGATTTGCAGTAACTAGATAAAAGTGTAAGCAATGATATTCATTTAGAGGATGCATTGCTAAAGTCTGGAGGCCTCTGGCTGGAAGAGGAACTGCCTAGATGCTTGTCTAGTTTTATTAAAAAGTGGTTGTCAAACCCTGAAGGACATTTTTCTTTCCTTTTGTGAAAATTGCACTGAATTCTTTCATGATCAGTGTTCTACTTGTGTCTCCAGAGCTAGCTGTTGTTTAATTATGGATTGCCTAAATATTATCTCAGCAGCATAAATAATATATAAGCAATTGGTCTGGGGTATGTGTACAAACTGGGAATGTAATACTGATCAGAGCTTCCTAGACACGACTGCATTTATGGGGTCTGGAGCGGGAGAAATCCACCAGTTTTATTACACACTTGATGAGTTCCAAGAAAGGAACAGGCTTCCTTTCTTTGATTTCTTGCCAGACTCCAGACTACATGTATATAACACACACACACACACACACACACACACACACATTTTTTTTTATTGTAACCAAAATTATGCTTATTGAGGAAACTTGGAAAATATAGGCAGTCATAGTGAAGACATTAATATTATGTGTAAATTCATTACCTCAGCACAAATATTTTATAACAGCCATTCAGCATTCACTCATTTATCAAATATTTTGTGAACGTCTACTGTACACCAGCAGTCTTTTAGGTGATGTAAAAACCTTAGTGGCCGAAATAGAGGAGTAACCCTGTAGTAGCGATGAGTCAATAATCAAATAAATAAGTAAAGTTTGCAGTTTTAGGATACCATCCAGTTGGAGACTTCCAGCCTACCCTGAGACCAAGAGAAGGAAATGAAAGGATAAGTACCTTTTCTTCAGTGTCCTGGTTGGGTTTAGGAAGTAGGGAATCACACTGGCAAGAGATCAGAAGGCGTCAGGGGAGAAGGGCTGGAATATGTATTCTTGTTGAACTGTGGGTTCACATAGACCCCCAGCTCTTGTCCAGCACCTATAGTTACAATTTTCCCTCCTTGCTGTGATATCTGCTCGCTTCTCTTACCCTTCATTCCCTGAGATCAGACTGGCTCTCTCCTTGGTGCTTATCCTGAAAGGCTGTAGGGCTGTTGCTGGTTTCCCTTGAGTCTGCTCACAGCCCTGTCAATGGACTCAGTCACTCTGCTCTGTGCCATCTGCTTGTGTCTAGCACCTTGACAGATAGGTTTAGTATTGTTACAAAGTGGTAAATGTTAAGGAATAAAAATGAACAGAGCCATGAGGGTGAAAAATTTTGTGAACAGCTTGCAATTTTAGAGAGAATGTCCAGAGAGAAAATGAGTTTTTAGTAAGCTCTGAAAGAAACGTGACCACACACACACACACACACACACACACACACACACACACATACACACACACAGGACACAGACATAGACAGACTGAATATTCTAGGCACATATACATCAGTATATTCCTGGAATAGACTCAGGTTTCTGCACACTGTTTTGTAACTTCACAGTGAAGGAACATTTCCCCATGCCAACTAATATACTTTTATTATTTCATTGCAAAGGCTGTTTGAAACTTCATTTAAAGTCTGCAACATACTTTATTTAATTGATCCTGTGCTTTTAGACAATGAGATTGGTTTTACAACTGCATTATTGTAAATGAACCCTGTTGACAGTCTATACTTTCTGCAAGCGTTTTACCAATATGTAGGGCCTACTGGGTCATCTTTCTGGGATCCCTATGTTGTCCTTTTGTAAAGTGAAAGAGTGGGATCTGCTCTGGGGGCTCTTAATGTCAATCTCTGGGACGGATTTATTATCGATGTGCAAAACAATGATTCTGCAAACGAGTGCAGAATATGTAAGCACCATATTGAACAACAAGATGCAGCATCTGGAATAAAGAAAAATACAACGAAGGGAGTAACAGGGCTTTTGATGTTTTTGTCCAACCCAAAGACTGCACAGTGAAATAGAAGTCTAGTACACATAACTGTGGATCCATTTAATCCGATAACTCCTTTGTCTCACCTGCAGGGACACACTTCTTCAAACAAGATCAGAAGAACCAGAATCCCTGGTAGTGTTGACCACCCTGCAGTGTTGGCTAATCTCCTCTCTTATCGATCAAGGAACATAAGGATTGCATCGTAGGGATGTGCGAGTGACTTTGAGGACATAGGGTTTCATTGCTGGCTGTTTGGAGTCTTGAGTGAAAGACAAGAGTGAGCCATTGATTTGCTGCCCCACCCAAGCCTTGATGATCTATCTTCCAGTTCTCAGCCAACGTCGTAGAGTACATGCTGCTCAGAGAATCAGGTTCCCACAGAAACACAGTGTTGATAAGACCCTGAGACTCCTGGCTCTAATTTTTTCCTAGGACAAATTTTACTCTGCATTGGTCTATTTTTAGAATATGCAATGGATATTGAGTAAATATTAGTTAGAATTAAAAATGAATATGCTTTGCATCTTTATAGTCATTCTCTTTCTCCTTTTCTTTGTATATATGTGTTTTCATCATCACCCCTCTCCTTAGCAAGGTTATGCAGAAAGAAACCTAAAAAGTTATTTAGAAGTCAGCCCAAAGTGAAGAAACAAACTTCTCTGCTTGCTCTGGCTTTTTAAAAGTTTTGTTTTCTCTTGTCTTTTCTCATATCTCAATCACACCTCCTGAGACTCCAAGTGCCAGCATAAATATAAACACAAGTCACTAAGTTTCTCAGGCACTGACACAAAATGAATCAACAGTGGCAACCCAGCACTGCTCAGACTGAAGGAGCCTTCATTGTTAAGCCAAGTTTGGATCAGAAGTTTTTCTCTCTGAGGAGACTTGCTACCTCTTTCCAACCGTGGAGTGGGTTGTAATGACAGCTCTGGGGTATGGAACACTGAAACAGTTCATGCAATCAAAGAAATCCCTTATTCTCATAAGTGATATCTTTGCAAACATTATTATTGCATCTTTACAAAGGAAGAATCTGGGGCTCAAAGGAATCCAAAACCACCCAACTCTTAAGCGTTGGAGCTAAACCATAGACCTGAACCCGCAGAACATTCATCGCAATGACCAGGCGTGTATTTGTCCCATGTCACTTCGTGGTGGCTCTAGAGAAAACTGGAGTGTTAAATCCATCTTGAAAGTTGCCAAGCGGATCCAGCAGGGGTGTAAGCTGCCACGCCCCATTAGTAGTGAAACGGTTTCCCAAAGTTTCTAACTCAGGATTTCTCTACCTGCCTTTTTGTGCACCACAAAACTGGAAAAACCAAACCTTTCTGAATACCAAGTTCAGTGGCTTCCGGCCATCATGTTGCATGTCTATGTTTTCCACGCTAGTTAGAGTGTCTCTTTGGAGAGAGAGCAGTGAGCACTTCCCTCAATGCACTGCATTATTTAAGTACTTTTAGAACCTTGGCCATTCCCGTTATTCCATTGCTGCTGGACCTTCTCACAGGCTTTCTATCATTCTGGCCCATTCCCTATATTCACAATCGCACTGCCATATAACTCCTCCACACTTAGGCTTATATATTTTGTCTAATTCTTTCATTTGGGTCAGGACACTTTAAATGGAACAGTTTTTTATTACTTTTTCCATCAGTCCAAAAGAGTAGCTCTAATCCCTTCCTGATGCAATTGTCTTTTACTTGTTCTTATTCCCCACTAAGTTGGGAACTAATGAGGGTGAGGTTATTGTCTCTTATGTGTGCTACTGTGACCCCAGTATCTAATGCAAGATGGATACACAAGGGATGCACAGTGACTCCTTCCAGAATGCATAGAAGAATGAGCAAACATACAGAATAAGTGGATTGATCTTTCTAGCAGGTAAAAAATTCACTTTGAACCTTTTGCACCTATATCCCCTAGGTTCAGGTGACTTACTGCTTGAGATATTTTCTTGAAATAGAAATCTTTAGACAGATTCTGTTTTCATATCATCAACAGCCATACATTTATGGAGTGATTTTACTAAGTACACTACATGCCTGATCGTGATACCCATACAGTTCTACTACAGAGGACAGAATGTCCCAAGATTCAGAATTTGCTCAGATGCTGACACTGATAACAACACCTATAACATAGAACATTGAACACTTTATTACTTACATAATGGGGCTTTCTAGGGACAGTAGAGTGGCTCTCCAGAAGTTCTGAAATGGGAAAAGTGCGGGGAAACATTATCTTGAGATTTTTGTGGTATTTAGAGATTAGAGACAGGGTGAAGATTCTTGTACATGACCAAGATCTTACAGGATTTGAGGTGTTCACCAGTGTCAAGTGAGGGAGCACCCAGACTTTGTTAGCAGCGTGAGCAGACGTGGGGCATAGGGGAAGAAGGAGAGCAGAGTGCTGTCAATAGTATAGCATCAAATAAATAGCCAGACCTCTTAATAAACATACCCTTCTGTAACTCTGTCTCCTTGAGCATAAGAAGCATCTGTGACTTTCTTCTGACTGATAGAGGTTGGCAAAGATAGTGGAGGGTCTCCTTTAAAGCCACTCCTATGCTTAGGTCACATTGACAGAGTCCATCTCAGCTCACTGTACCTAGAACTTCAAGGAGGTGGGGCTAGGTTGGAGAGGTCTCCATGGTGAAGGACTGGGATGACTTTGGTAAGTAGCATCTGACATCTGATGGCAATGTTTAGCCAGCAAATAGGAGGAATCTGACTCCCTGAACCCACAAGGAAATAAATTCTGCCAACACCATGAACGACATTTTAGGTGGAATCAGATTTAAGTGAAAACATGCTCCAACCCAGACCCTGGGTTCAGCTTTGAGACCTGAGCACAGGACTCATGTAGGTCACAGGCAGGCTCTCAACATTCATTGAGAGATGAAAATTTGTTGTTCAAAATGTGAATTGTGTTTCTTATAGCTGTTACATACCTTGCTGGGATTGGCTATGTTGCAATGGAAAGCTAAGATATTCATTTTCACCAAATAGCCTGTATGTCACCAGTTCTTCAAACTGCCTTTTAACTGATATCATTCTGGCATCATGAATCCTTTCAGGCCCTTTTAGGATCACCCAATTTCCCTACCACTGTGCTGATTTAGTATGTCATGGAACTTTTAGGCTTTTCTAAAAATTTTTGAGGGTGAACACTGACCCTCAAACATACAACAAAGTGAACTGACCTGATTGGCTTCCAGTTGTCAAGAGCTTTTTACAGCCAGTACTTCTTAGAAAGTTTGTTATGAGTTACCTCATTTAATGCTCACAATAAAACTATATAGGATGAATAATACCATTTCCCTCATTGCAGAGATGGAAAATAAATACTCAAAGGCTTTGAAGAGTGTGCAAGAAATAACCTAGCTTGTCAACTTCACACTTGATCTTAGCCAAAAGGCCGAGAAGCGATAGCTTGTCAACTTCAGAACTGGAATTCAAGACTAGATCTAGGCTGCACCAGACATTCTCTCCTGTGGGAGAGTTTTGGCATTTTATCTGTCCTGGTGACACTGGAGCTTTACAACAACTTTATAACATGATTTTTGTTTTTATCTTTGTACATCCAGAACTAGCTAGATGTGTAATAAACATATACTTTCCACATTAAGCAGCATTCACTACCTTGACTAAAATAACAAAAACAGAGGGCATGGAATTTTGTTTCGTTAAACAAGGGACAGATTTACTTTTTAATTGCTTTTTAGAAAAATTAGTACATCTTTGTAGTACATGATGATCCCATCCATCGTGGGGAGCAGATACATGCACATATCTAATTTTTTATCCCCTTCAATAATCCTCCCTCTTCCTCAATCTCTTGGTCCCTTTTCTTTTGAAAAAGATCATCTGCCTTCCTAGTTCCTATTATGTATTTTTATCTTTCTCTTTATTTATGTTTTGGTTTTCCATATAAGAGAAAGCACATAATATTTAAGCTTGTGTGTCTGATATGTTTCACTTAATATCATTGTCATGAGGTGCTTATCCATATTCCTACAAATGACTCAAGTTTACCTTTATCGCAAAGTGGTGCACCATTGTGTGAAAATTCCACATTGTCTTAATCTGGCCTTGTACTGATGGATATATAGGCCACTCCCAAGGTTTAGCTATTGTACATAGTGCTTCTATAAACATGGATAAGGAAGTATCACTGCAATATGAAGTTTTTAAATCTTTCCAGAAGATACATAGAGATGGAATATTTAGGTTGAATGGAATTTCCAGTTTTACTGTTTTGAGGAATCTCCATATTGATTTCCATAGTGGCTATAATAATTCACATTCTCATAACAATATATAAGGGTTCCTTTTTTTCCTATATCCTCTCCAGCATTTTTTTGGTTGCCTGAGGCAGTTGGTTTCTTGCATTTTTTTGTTCATTTTTGTTATTGTTGTTTGTTTCTTTGGTACCAGGAATCAAACTCATGTTTTTTATCTCTTCATGTTAGTTATTTTTTCTGGAGAAAGAAGAAATCTCAGTGTTGTTTTAATTTGAATTTCTATAATGGCCACAGGTGTTGAACACTTTTATATATTTATTACCCATTTTAGTTTCTTCACAGAAGTGTCTGTTCATTTCAGTTATTCATTATCTGATTCATTTTTTATTTCCGTAGTCTAATATTTTTGAGTTCTTTACATATCCTAGACTTTAGTCCTCTGTCAGAGAAATAGCTGATAATGTCTTTTTTTTTCTAATTCTGTAGGTTGTCTTTTCACTCTATTGTTTCTTTTTTGTGCAAAAGTTTTTTTTTAACTAGATATGATTCCATTTGTTGGTTCTCATATTATTTCTTGTGTCATTATGATTCTGTTCAAAAAATCTCAGCCTATGCTTATATATTCAAGAGCTTCAACTATTTTATCTTTCCACAAATTAAGCTTTATGTTTGAACATCTAGATCATTAATCCATTTTAATTTTAGTTTATTATCTGGTGGAACACATTGGTCACCTTCTGAGTCACTTAGTTAAACTTCTAAACTTCTCAAATTGCCACAATGTATCAACTACTGCTGATTTCAATCTAGATTTAATCTTCTGCATGTGAAGAGCTGGTTTGTAAAACATCATTTATTAAAGAGCTATTTTATCGAGGCTTTTATAGGTAAATGGTCACAACTAGAGATCATACTCATAAGTGAAATAAATCAGACCTGCATGTGTAAGCAACATATTGTCTCACTAGTGTAAGAACTTGAAAGAATGAATAAAAATTAGAAGGCATGATAGACATTGTGAAATGAAAGGATACTGCGCAAGAGTAAAGAGCAACTTGGATGAGGGAAAAGAGAAAAGAAAAAAGGGAGAAACTATGCATATATGTACATACAGGATAGTTAACCTAGTTGTACTACTGACATATCAGTTTGTTGAAAGGAATAGTTAATGATTAATTATTTGATCATTCTTTCACGTCTATATTTGTTTTCCTGAGAAACCACTTTGAAGTTATCAATATATAATACAGCAACCAATGTTAATTTTCTGTCACCTCTGTAATCCAGTATTGCTTGTATTTTTCTTGTGCTGTTTTGTAAATGGATGTCTGTTTGGTAATATGTTTTCATTCTTTTATTTTTTAAAATAAAAGAATAAACAAAAAGAAATATAAATTCAGAAAAAAAGAGGCTATTTTTCCTTTTGCATAAGGTTTTGGTCTCTTTGTCAAAGATCAGTAAATAAATGTGCCTGGAGTTGTTTTTGCATCTTCTATTGTCTTCTGTTGATGCACATTTTCATGATTTTTGTCAATACTATGCTGTTTTTATAATTGTAGCTTTGTAATTTAACTGGAAGTCCAGGATTGTGATACCTCCTTTTTTGTTCTTGTAGCTCAGGATTGCTTTTGTTATTCTAGGTCTTTTCTGGTTCCATGTGAATTGTAGAATTGTTTTCTTTAGTTCTATGAGAAATGATTAGATTTTTTTTTTTTTCCCGGTACTGGGAACCGAACTCATGACCTTGCGCTTGCCAGGCAGGCGCCGTGCCACTGAGCTAAACCCCAGCCCCATTTGTATGAGAAATGAAATTGGTGTTTTGATTGGGATTGTGTTAAATCAGTATACCAGTTTTGGAAGTAAGGTCATTTTGTCTATATTGGTTCTGCCTATCCAGAAACAGAAGATATCTTTCCAACTTCTGATATCCTCTTCAGTTTCCTTTTTTACAGTACCATAGTATCTCATTTCAGAGATGTTTCATTTACCTTACTTTTCTTTCACGTTGAGACAAAATACCTGACTCTCAAAATTAAGGAAGAAAAGACGTATTTAGCTCACAGTTTGCAGCAGTTTCTGTCTGTAATCAGCTGGCTCCAAGGCAGGGTGGCATGGTAGCAAGTTGGTTAGGTTAATATCTAAGTATTTAACTTTTTTTCTTGTTGGTTAAGGTAATTCCTAAGTATTTAAGTTTTTTCTTGCTGCTATTGTAAATGGTATTATTTCCATAATTTCTTTCTTTAGTTTATTATTGAAGTACAGGAATGCTATTGACTTTTGTGCATTCACTTTATTTCTTGCTACTTACTTTGGTTATAAATTCTAGGACCCTTTGGTGGAACTTTTCAGTCTTCTTCATAGAGGACAATGGCATCTGAAAATAATGATAATTTAACTTCTTCCTTTCCTACATATAATGCTTTTATTTCTTTCTCTTACCTTATTTCTCTGGCTAGTGTTTTGAGAACTGTATTTAACATAAATGATGATAGCAATCATCTTTGTCTTGTTCCTGATTATAGAGGGAAAGCCTTCAGCTTCTTCCCATTTAATATGATATTGGTAGTTTTTTGTCATAACTGAACTCAGAGGTGAATCGCTAGGTTATTTATTTGGGCTCATTCTGTTTTTCTGATGTCAAAATTCACAACTATAAACTTTCCTCTTAGGACCTTTTTCATTGTTGCCCATGACTTGGCATGATATCTTCCTGGGTAGTGATATCTTTTTTCTGGCCTTGATCTGGTTTCAACCTTGGACTCAGGGAGAATCCATGAGGATCCTGCAGTATTCCTGGAAATAAGGAACATGAAGGGAACTTCCTACTCTTACAAATACCTATTACTTTTTATTAACTCTTAATAAAAAGCAATAATTCCACTGCCTGTCCAACCCACATAACAAACATAGGGTTTCCCATTGTTTTAACTCTTACTTCTTATCCTCCTCTCTTGTCTCCCACTTTGTCCTTGTTAGTCCCTCTTTCAGCTGCTTACCTTGCAGCCCATGCTACCTGAAGGTCCTATGCTTTTGCAACCTCTTTTCCATCCCCCTCCCTGCTAGGGTTCTTCATAAATGATTGAGTGGTACCTAAGTATGGTGTTCTTCTTTTCCTTGACTTAAAGTATGTGTGTATGGGGAATGGCAAACTGAGGTGTACTTTACACCTTGGTCTTCTCCAGAAGGATCAATGTGAAGATGGGATTCTGAAAGTGCTCTTTTTCTGAGTTCCTTTCCATTTCCTGTTCCCTTCCCCACGTCCTCCTCATTCTGTCTTGGGATCACACATCCTTGTTTTCTGGTTCAGTTCTTAAGAACCTCATTGACCTTTTGCTGAGCTTGTTCTGCTGCCCAGTCACATTCAATTATTTAATTCTCACCAAAAAAATCCTACGTAGTCAATGTCAGAGAAACAAATTAATCCATGGGAGAACTAATTACTTTTCTGAAATAGCTAGTAAATGTTACAGCCTTGATTTGAACACAGATTCGTGCAACCCTAATACCTGTTTATTGAACCCAAGCATTTAAATAATGAAAGGCTGATATTGGGTCAAGAGTTTCATCATAAAATGATAACCACAGAATTGATTTGTGAATAAGAACATCTGAATTCACATCCCCTATTACTGAGTGTGTGAATTAGACAATATTCTTAATTCTTCTAAGAATTAGTTTTTTCCTTTATACAATGCGAACCAGATCTCTGTTTCTAATATCAGAAGCTATTATCTATTACAAATTAGAATAGAGTACTATGATGCATTGAGGATTCTTCATAGAGTTGCTAAGATAAGTGCTTTGCAGAGTCTGTCATGAAAGTCATTGAAGTCTACTGTCTGGCACAGGGCAGCTGCTTTATGAATGTTAGCTAGCTCTACTCTCTTGTTTATGGTCCTTCTTCAAGTAGGTGGTTGGACTGAAGTTGTCAAAAATTCTGGAGTTGTCTTCACGTTTTCCCTAAATACTTACTCACAGATACAGTGGATTTGCGTGTCTGTGAGGTGTGCATATATGGACATGTATGTATGTAACATACTCACTGGCACATATTTTGATTAAGCTTTGCTTTTATCTTTTGGGGTTCTTTCATTTTTATGATCTTTTTATGTATATTTTATTCCAAATCAATTTCAGAATCCTTATGCAAACAGCTTGTTTGTTTTATGCTTTTCAAATCTCTAGTCAATTGTGCACTTTTATGAAGCTTATTTTTTTTCTAACTTCTTTTAATCTTCATTTGTTTTAACTCAAAAACTGAGAAAATAGAACATTTATGCTGCATGAATGCGTGCGTGAATGTGTGTGTGTGTGTGTGTGTGTGTGCATGTGCGTCGGTGCCCTCACATGCATGTGAGTATGTATGTGATGTTCCCAGCAGCCGGGACTCATGGGTACATGGAATACTGTATATTTAGGCATCAGTCTTCAGTAGCCCAGTCTTAGTTTCTTGCAAAGTATCATAAACACTCAGGCAGACTGACCTGAAAGACTTTTCAAGTTTTTCATTTACAAGTAGAAAAGCTGAGCGACAGCAAGAGGCTTTTCAAAACTAGAGCCAGAACTATTTATATCTGATCCAAATCTTTTCTACTATGCTTCCCATTGAGATATGTGAGAGTTATAATATTTCTGTAGAATGAATTTAAAAATATTTACAGTCATTATTGACAGTATATTTGTTTCTTCTCTCCTCTTGCCAACTCTTCAGGGCTTCTAATAATACTGATTTTGTTCAGTTGAAATCCAGTTCTAATTTTAGTTTCTGACACTGGCATCTTTGTTAGATTATACAGACTCAGAAAAGAAAGCCAGATTTTACAATAGCTATAGCTTAAAATCCATAAGCTTTGCATTTTAACCATGCCTATTCCTGATTACAAAAGCTTGTAAGGTTTTTTGATATTTCAGCTCCTGATCAGTAAGCCCAGTGAATGATAATATCTACCTTAAAGAGCAGTTGAGATATGGGACTTTATAGCATCAGCAAATTATTTAATCCAGGGGCAGACATTTTTACTACTTATATATAGGTCTTACTAAAGTAAAAAGATTAAACTCTCCTCCAAATTATAGAAGGCATTTGGTTTGCTATGCAAATAAGGACACATATACTAAGACAAATTTTGGGAGATGTTTTAAAGAGTATATGCATAAGTAAAAATTGCTGCTTAATTCTCTCTTAGGGAAGTAAAATTTAAAAAATATCAAAATGGGCTGATTTGTTTTGTAATAGTAATATCCAGGTGAGGGAAGGATTCTTTTTTGATCTCTCCACCTTCCACAGAAGTGCAGGGGAGTTTAGAGAGTGTTCCTATATGGTTTCCTTGTTCTTATTTCCTGGGATCTGAGTAGGCCATCTTTATTGAAAATGCACATGAAGTAGGTTGCCCTAGAATGCTGTCACCTTTGGATATGTCATCTGTCTCTGCCACCAAATCTTGGTACCCTGGCTACCAAAAACACCCTAACACAAAATAACTAGAGAAAGGGAACCTTCAACATGTTGAGTACCTACTTTGTTTTGAAAATCACCCTAGATGCTTTTAAGTACATTATTTCATTTAAGTTTTACAAAAGTTTCATGCTAAATGTGATTACTTCTATTTAATGGATGAGGAAACTGAGGTTCACAATATTTTCTGTAAAATTCCAGCAGGTAAAATATTTATAACTGTGCAGACAACATAAGGTCTTGGCTCCAACTGCCCAGCTCTGCCTTTAGACAATATGTAAAAAAGTGACTGCAGCTATTTTTCCAATAAACTTTTACTTTCAAACCCAATTGATGGGTTAGATTTGATCCATAAGTTCAAATTTAGTGACTTCTGGTCCACACTGGCTATGCTATAAAGTCAGTGTTTGATATCAGTTTGTCTGTGTTCAGATCTCTTGTACTGTCCACTAACCTACACTGCCTCATTTTTTGGAGGCAGCTTAGACATTTCCTGCTAATTGTGGTTTCAGAGTTTTCAAGATTGAAAGAGAATTCACAGGCTATAAACTGGTGCAACCATGTATTCAGGGGAAGCTGCTGGAATGTGAGGGTTTGTGCCTGGAAAGAAGTGGCTGAGTCAAGCAGACCTTGTGTGTGTGACTGCATTAAACAATATCAAGCATCACACCAATAAGCCGGATGCACTGATTGTACCTTGACAATCTCTGCCCTGGACCAAGGCCACACCAGTGCTTTCGGTTCATGTTGAGCAACCTACGAAGGCTTTTCTCAGAATCACTCTCAATATGCCTTTCTGCAGGCAAGGAACTTGGTATTATTCAGAGGTGAAGAAAGCACCAGAGCCAGGACTCAGGTCAAGCAATAAAAGAATCTAGATGTGGTCAATGCTGCTTGGTAAAACCATACTCCACTGCCTTTGAAAAATAGCCCAATTATGTTCAATTTCAGCATGCAGAAAATTGATGCAGCAGTATGACCTCATGCCGTAAATCCCCCACACAGAAACACTCCCAGTACAATTAGTTGTTGTTCTAAGTTGCCCTCATCTAAGAGAAACAAATAGTTCTATCTATCACCAAGGGTGTCACAAAACAGTTCCAAAAAAGACTGTTCTCTGTATCAGCCAGGAAAGACAGGTTGGGAGTCTAGTTTAGTGAATATTTCAGGCAAGAGAGCATCTGAAAGACAGTGCTGTACTGGAGAGAACCCAGCCGTTTCTCACTCATCATTATGGCCCTGTCAGTCAGTGTAGATGGGAGGAAGGGGGAAAGTCCTGAAATCCCAAATCAGAATAACAGTTTCTGTTTCCAAGCATCATATGGGGCAACTGTAGGTGGGATGACTGTGGTCCCTGAGGAGGACTTGCATCTTGGCTACTTTTTTCTCATTGCTGAGACAAAAAACCTGATGCCTACAATTAAGGAAGGAAACATTTATTTAGCTTACTGTGGAGGTTTCAGTCCACACTGGGCTGGCTCCAAGGCAGAGGGGCACATGGCAGAGGGCAACAGTTCATGGCGGCAGAACACAGCAAAAGCAACAGGAGCAAAAAGGGAGGAGGCAAGAAGCCTCTTTTCCTTTCTTAAATTGTATGCAAACTACCCTCTCCAGAGCAGTTGTAGCACTCAAACCCATGAATTAATCATAAAATCTAGAAGCCTGCTCCATGACTGCATGAGGTTTCGGGGATCATCCAGAACCAAACCATAAATATTTGCTTTAAAGTCTTGGTCTCAGTCTAGGTGTGTGCAGGGTGGACCTGGCAATAAGTTTAACTATGTGGGTGAATGCTGATTAATGGAATAGGGGTAGAAAAAAAATGAAGGGCACTTTGACTCTTGCACTACAAAATCTCCCTTCATTCTCTTTCCTTTTCTTTATCACATATCAAGTACAGGAGATCTTCCTGGGGACCTAATACCTTAGAGGCTGTTGGAAGGACTTTGACCCTTCGTAGATAAAGCCTATTTATCTCTTCTTACTAGTCCTACAAATATCATCATGCCAATCGGAGTTTAAATAAGTTCATTGAGCCAGGGGATACCTAGATAAATCTGATAGAGTTGTTAGTGTTAACTTACATATTTAATGATGACAACACTAAGTTGATATCTTTCAATCCTTGTAAAAAGATAGACATTAGGCTGTCATAAAGTATCTCTTAGGATCCTCCACTATCAGAGAAATTCATATTACATACGTATGATTATTTTCTATTTCAAAGTTGAAGATAAAGATATTTTCTATTTCAAAGGTGAAGACCCTTTTGCAATCTCACTTGGTTATTATGTAGCAGGACTATGACATGAGAGCTCAGTTTTCTCCACTGTATGATTAGAATGGAAGAAATTATTCTATCTGCAAATGTGTTACCATCTGAGTCACATGGACTAAGATATAAAAACACATGGAACACTAAAAAAATTGTACTAGGTACTGGGTACTGTTACCATTAAACTCTCAGAGTCACAACATTTAGAGCTCTAACATACATTTTACTTAATCAAAAAGCAAAGAAACATGAAATAATTATTGGTTCCATAGAGGCCAAGGAGGTGACAAATATTCTCTTCTGTCTGAGTGAAATTTAGTGACAATAAGCATAGGGTAGAGCAAGGGAATGAGAGATGAGCAAAGCGCAGGAATGGAGCCCTAACCCTAACCCTGACCCTGACCCTGACCCTGACCCTGACCCTGACCCTGACCCTGACCCTAACCCTAACCCTAGCCCTAACCCTAACCCCAACCCCTGCCCCAACATCAACCCTAAACTTAATCCTAATCCTAATCCTAACTGTAAGCCTAAAACCCTTGAAAAGATCCTCATCTTATTTTCCTCTTTCTGGCCTCTTGCTACACGTTTTTCTCTGGTCTGTCATTATGTATAGTAGCTCTCACTGGTGCGCAAAGATGTGATGTTAAAGGTTTTCATTGTTTCTAAGGTGCATAGTGCAAGACTACTCAAATCTCAGGACTCAAGGAAGTGGGAAAAGACAACTTTTATGACTTTTCCTTTTAAGAAAAGGTAGAACATGGTTGCATCCAATGTTAGATGACCCTGTTGCTTAATCTATCACCTACATATGTTGTTCGTTTATTTCACTAACTCAGGTATCCTGGCCTCTCCTGGATCTGCTACCTATTCCTTAGAGTAGAGCTTTGGCCAGGAAAACATTATTAGTGATGGGAATAAAAACAGACTCTTTTCCTCTCCATTGCTTCTGCACAGAGAGAGGTTTTTCTCACTGTGATTGTTGAATAAGTCCAGCTTTCCAAGTTTCAAGTCTGTTCATTTTACATAACATTTCTTCTTTGCCAGCCTTTCTCTAATTGAATATCCCCTATGTCTGAGGGCTCCTTAACTGCTCCAGGAAGTCTCCCTTAACCTCAAACACCTCAACAGGCTGAGTTAGTTTTCTTCCATCTGTTTTCCCACAGTACTGAATGTTCATTTATATCAACGGTCATATTACAGTCGTTATTGTACTTGCCTACCTAACCTATTAAAATATAAGGTTTGGAAAATCATTGCACTCTCTGTAATAGTCCAGCTCTATCAAATCCCAGTGTCTTTGTAAACGGTGTTTCCTCTGCCTAGAATGCCCTCTTCTAGCTGAAGCACTATCCTTGGTACAGATAAATGCTAATCGTTTCTCAGGACTCAAATATTGCATCTTCAGTGAGACTTCCTATGGATTATTTTTCTGATGGCTTAGTTCCCCAAACCCACATTGTCATAAACAATGATGGACTATTGTATATATCATAATGTACTCTGACTCTCACACCAGACTGTTATCTCTCTAATATCAAGAAGATTCTTCAGTGAAGAGAAAGTTCTTCATTCTCTATAATGTTAAAACTCGGTGGTCATGCTGGGGACATAGTAGATTGTACCATATATGTAAGCATGTATGCATATTACATATGTGTATATATGGGAGATAGCATGCTTGAAGAAGGAAATGTCACACAGGACTGGAGAGTGTGTTTCACTCTGTTCACTTAGCAGACATTCCCTGAGAACACACGTGTACCATTGTGGTAGGCACTGAGGACAGAAGGATGAATGAGAGATTACCTTGGGTGCTAAGATGCTCACTGATTAGAGCAGGAGTCTGAAATATAAACAGTTAATTTCAAATTCACTATCTTCTGAGAAAGCTGTATGAGAAAGAAAATACCTATATGAGGCAAATGTTTTGCAAGCATACAGGAAAAGAATGAGTCTCATAGATACAAAAGCCTAAATAGAAAACGTAAGTGTAACACCGATGGAGGTAGCAGAGGCAAAAATACAGGAAGTCCAGGACAGATTTGGAAAACGATATGTGGCAACCAATCAGAACATTTAAAAGGAATATAGAAGATAAATCTAGGAATAACACATTCATAAAAAGCTGGAAGATCTGTGCTTGATGGTGAGGAGTCACTGGATGCTTTTGAGCAGGCAGTTTCATGATCTAAATAGATTGTTAAGTTTTTGGCTAAAGATGGGGTACTTCTTGATATTGCTACTGGCAGAGGGGGTGGGGAATTAGTTAGTTAGATGGAAAGAGACTGAAGGATTTCATTCTGAAATTGCCTTAGTGGCAATTATTTTCACTTTAATCCCCATTACATTTTATATGACTTGGGGGGAGCTGAACTTATATTTTGTGTTATTTTCATGCCAATTAATCTCTCAATTTTTGAAAAAAAGGATTGTTGTTAATTTTTTTACATTCTCTGGAGCTTAGCACAGAGTCAAGTGCAAAGTTGTTTCTAAATAAATACTTATTGAATAGATGCAATAATTGATGAATGCATACATGATATAATGAATGACTTCAAAAGAAGAATCTAAAATACCCAAACCAGAGAGCATATGTGTAGAATGAGTTTTGCAAGTTGACTCAAGTCAGTCCCAGCTGGGTCCTCACTCCTGCCAAAAAGGCAAGTCTCTGTAGTTCTTTCTTTTTTTTATTTTAAAGAAAAAAAATTAACAAAATAACACTGAAATCAAAATCAAAACAACACAAGAACAACAAAAATGATGCATGACCTCAAAACAAAATGAAAGAGGAATTAACAACAGTTGCTACATCACATACTGTTATCTTCAACGAAGTTGCTCAGTCCACCAGCTGTAAGAATGTAAGATTGATCAAACAAGCAAAGACAGTAAAAAGTAATAAGAAAAAGTTGGAAATGATGCAGAGCTTCACCATACAAGATGGTAGGAGTTCAACAATGGTTCTTATCCTGCATATTGTCATTTTCATATCAGTCATTCTGATTACCAGATTCAAGCATGAAGTTCTTTCTTTGTCTTTACAAATAGTGTGTGTCTCAGGAAATGCATGGGCTTCCTAGCGATCTCTGGCTGCAAGGATGGCAGATTGCTCTTTGAGAAGCCAGGCTGCCTCTTCAGACTTGCCTTGTTGGCAGGAGTGAGGACCCAGCTGGGACTGACTTGAGTCAACTTGCAAAACTCATTCTACACATGTGCTCTCTGGGAGCAAGATAAGAAGTCCCTTGCTTGTGGTGCTAAAAATCAATAGGTGCTAGTCTGTTTGAATATGGGAGTCCTGCGGCTGGCTGTGCAAGGAGAATCTGCAATGAGTGAAGGCTTTAGAGGCATCATCTGTTTTCCCTGACCACTGAGCCTTATTAAAAGTTAAAGTTGTGGGTTTTCCCCAGGTTTAACTTTCTCTTTTCCTTTCCTTTCCTTTCCTTTCCTTTCCTTTCCTTTCCTTTCCTTTCCTTTCCTTTCCTTTCCTTTCCTTTCC
>NW_004955422.1:4793689-4795712 GCF_000276665.1 Chinchilla lanigera
TCTCCTTTCCTTTTTGTCTCTCCTCTCCTCTCCTTCCCTCTCTTCCCTCCCTTCCCATCCCCTCCTTCCTCCTCTCCCCTCCCCTTTTCTCCTCCCTTCTCCTCCCCTCTCCTCTCTTCTCTTCTCATCTCTCAATTCCCAGAACAAAACCGGTGCTCTCTGTTATTAAAGAAAAGGCTGCATCGCTGTGTTTCACTGTCTGCCTTTTTATCATCCTCCAGGAGGTCATAATGTAACCAGTTTGGCACAGCAAGCATATCCCCTTCTTTATGCTTTTTATATTTAGAGCATGAGCTAGAGGGAAAAATTGACTACTTGTATTTGGGTGCTTGAATGTTTTTTCTTTTTCAGAGTGAGTAAGATAAAATATGCTTGTGCCACACTGTGGGTTTGACTTCACCAAAACGACCATCTAATGGTGGGAAGAGGTTGATCACCTCAACTCTGCTCAGGCTACATTTGAGGATTTTGGAAAGCAGCATTCTGAATGGGCATAGTCATCAATCTATGATCTTCCAGCTTCGTGATTTCATCATATGCCTGAATTAGGGTCAGGTAAAGAAATGCTCAGGTTTTTCCATTCTGGATTGCCTAGAGCCAAGAGGACAGCCTATGCTGAAAACCCACGATTTAGCTGAGACAAATCAAAAACAAATCCTGTGTTCCAAAGTGATAAGCAGCTGATCTGAATGGGATTACTGATACATTTATTTAGTACTTGACCTGTTCCAGGAGATTTGCCTCAGCAAATCGGGCTTAGTTCTCACCACTGTCCTGTGAAGAACACACTATTACTCCTCTTATCAGATAATAAAAAGGCTCAGTGATCAGAAGCCAGGACATGGGGGACTGGGATTTGAACCTGGATTTATTTTATTCCTAAACTTGTGTTTGTTCTACTGTGTCCTTAGGGCACAACCTGGAGATTTCAGTTTACATTCTCATCAGTGGATTTCTGAGATTAAGGTCCCTTTCTTTCAGGCTTATATTTGTGGGAAATTTTCAGGACATTTCAGAAAAAAAAAGGAATACATTGGTATGCTGCTAAGAACAACACTGGGACTCTACTTACTTTCCCTCTAGTCCTTATAAATATTATTGGCAAAAAGCCAGGTTCAAACACATAAACCAGTCATTTCTCCTCAGGACTCAAGCACTGAAACTTGAGTGAATTAAAGTATTGCTCTTGACTGTAAGCATAGGTTCTGGGACACAGACTTAGGCTCCAGTGACAGATATAAGCATGTTACTGCATAGTTTTGAGGCTCAGATTCCTTGTCTATAAAATGGTGATATAAATCACTTTCTTTTTAGTTATTTTGATGATTGAATGTGATAGTCAGCCTAAGTGCCTGGCACAGAAGGGGTTATTCATAAACGATGACATTGTTGATGTCAGAATATTTGAGCTGTGTTTTTGGTTCTTCTTTTAACTTACTCTTAAACCTTTGAATAATCCTTGTATTAGTCACTTTTCTGTTGCATAGAGAAAACGCCAAACACACAAAACTTGAAAGAGAAGAGGCTGATTTGGGCTCATGGCTTTAGAGAGTTCAGTCCATGATTTGTGGGCTCCAAAACAGAAACCGTGTGGTGAAAGGCCATGGCAGAGGAAAGCTGCTCCCTGAATGGTACCCAGGAAACAGAGAGATGGGAGGAGAGAGGAAAAGCAACACATCCTTCTAGATCATGTCCCTAGTGACCCACCCCTCCAGGCCCTACCTCTTAACATATTTGGCTATGAGCTTATCAATTGATTAACCCACTGATGGATGTAATGGTCTCATGATCCCACTCCATTTCAGTAGCCCCACCTTTAAACACATGAAACTTTGGGGGATATTTTAGCTCTCAGCCTTAACAGTTACTTAGTATATATGGAACTAATCTAATGCAAAAACCTGTGTGACAAACAAGGAAAGACCTAGTGCTAAAACAACAAATAATAATAATCCTACAATTGGGGCTGGGGATTTAGCTCAGCGGCAAAGGTGCCTGCCTGGCAAGCGCAAGGTCGTGAGTT
>NW_004955422.1:4795812-4841959 GCF_000276665.1 Chinchilla lanigera
GTACCGGAGAAAAACCAAAAAAAAAAAAAAAAAAAAAAAAAATCCTACAATTTAAGGGGTGTGAATTAATACCCAGCATTTTTAATATCAAATAACTTTCATAGTCTCCATCTACAACTTGAACTGCATTTATTAACACTTAATTTGTTTTCCTATTTTTAATTAATCAAAGACATTTATATCTGAGCATACAATTCAGATAATAAGTATTAGGCCAACAATAAGAAGACTAAAGAGAAACAAAGCAGCAGTAACTCTTCCTGTTAATGAGCCCATGTTTTCATTAGCAAATGAGTTCTTGTCTGGGATAAATATGCAGCTGCAATAGGAAGTTTTGAATACATAAAACAACGCAAAGATTCCCACTCATGCTTCCTTAGATCCCTGGAGATTTGAGGATTTGAAGTTGGCACCCTGAACTGGTCCTTCTGTAAAATTACTTTAGCTATATTAGAGCTTTAAAATCCCAGGCCTACCCTTATATTTTAAAGTTGCTTTCCAAGCCTTGCTATTTTGAATTTCTACTAAACTGATTCACCAGTGTAGTAATCATATCCTCTGGTTTCACACACACACACACACACACACACACACACACACACACACACATGCACACACACACACACACACGCATGCATGAACACTTTTGGTAACTGATACTTTCAGGACCTGAACATTATTCTGAATTCTTGCTAATTAAGGAGAGTTCTGAGGACTAAAAACATTGTTACCAGCTGGCAGCTTGTTATAAATAGTGAATCTCAAATGCCTTTTCACTTTCTGGACCTGAATCTATCATAGTGTAAGAACCCCAAATGATTTTTACTGACATTACATTTGAGAAGCACTGAATTGCAGTCCAGATTAGAACTTGTTATGTGGGCTTGTACCTAGATGTCTCCCCAAAACCTCATGCACCCATAGCTGGGGCTCTTTGGAGCTGCCTGATTCTTGGGCATGTGTGACACTGGGCTTAAGGATACATGTTATTAAATTAGCTCACTGATTGGTTTAGTCCATGGATTGGTTTGGTCTAGTGATAAATTAGTCCATTGATAGTTCTGGGTGTGCATGATAGGAAAGTCTCCTCCCCCAAGCTGTGGGTGGCACCACCCAAAAGGCTTATAGCCTGGGTGCGATAAAAGGGAAAGGAAAGTTTGCTTCACTGCCGTTGCATCTGCTGCTTGCTACTTTCTGTGTATCCTGCCATGGACTATTTTTCCTCTGTGATGCCCCTCTGCCATACTACCTACTTGGAGCCAGCCAAATGTGGACCAAAATCTTTGCAAAATGAACCAAAACAAACCTATCCTCCTTTAACCTTGGGTGTCAGGTATTTTGTCTCAGCAACAAAAATTGTAAATAAGGTGGGACTCAACATGGAGCAATACTATGGAGAAATTCTAATTTCTTGATTGATTTTCTTGAACAAGTCATTCAACTTTCTATAAGCCTCAGGAACAGAAGAATAAAAGCAATTGTTTGTCTTTCCTAGGGGTTCTTTTGTTAGTCTCAGGAGAAGAATCAATGTCTTCACTCATACGTGGAAGTGAGAAATGTTGATTTTATAGAAGTGGAAAATAGAATGGTGGTCACTAGAGGATAGCAAATACAGAAGAAGGAGAGTTTAGATATAAAGTACCAAAGTACATTTAGACGCAAGGAATAAATGCTAGTGTTCTGGAGAATAACAATTTATTATCTCTCATATAAAGAACCAGAAGAGTTACAAATTTTACAACACAGGCAATGATAAATGTTTAAGGAGATGAAAATGCTAATTAACCCAATGTGAATATATTTATTATATTCAAATTATTATTATTATTATCATTGATTTTGTATATTTATTAAACTATCACATTATATCTCATAAATGTGTGCTACTAAAAATAAAATAACTGGATTAAAAAGTTATCAACATTAAAATGTATCATACACTTGGTAGCTGATCAATAATCCCAATGTACCTGTAGCTTCATAATTATTACATCACATTCTTTTCTAAGGATCAGCCTGAAAAATGCCGTTAAACAATATTTCTTCTCATTAAAAAAAAAAAACTCTTCAAATTTATCCTCTTTCTGCATTTCCCTGGTGCTTGTGAATACCTCTGAGATTAGAGCTTCATCCAGTTTGGATTGGAGACATCTGCTTATCCACCTGGCTCCATCTGAGTTGTATGAATCCCTTGAAAACCTGGACATATAGATCATATTCAGCTCACCTCTGCTTTCTCCCTTATATCCTCTGTGCTTCTCCACCTCCTCTAGAACTTAAGGACAGAGGGGCCTCTCACGCAAGCTTGTCCAGTGAATGGATAGCTGTGATATACTTGACAGCCAATACACTAGTACCTGCACCACCTGCCTAACAGGGTTGTTAAGAGATTCAAATGAGACTGGGCATGCGATGCCCCTTTGTGAGCTGTAAAACACTGAATCAAAATGAGAAAGCATTATTAGGCACATGTGGCCTTGTAGAGTCTTATAGATAGCAGTCACCTGTTGTTACGAAAACTGTCTTTAAGCCAAAGCTGAAATGGTAGTGACTTCAGGGCCTCTGGAGGCAGGGAATTATCATTTGCTGCCTCTGCTCCCTCTTTGGCCCAAGATTTCATTCACCCTGTGCATCTGCTCCTGGGTGATAAGTCAGGCACTAGGCTGCTGTCATCTGCTAGTGTGGCCATCTTGTTGAACTGGCCTGGATACTGCGTTCGGGAGACCCGGGTGGCCTTCTGACTGCTGGGGGTTTTTTGGCAAGGCTTCTGGTCCTGTCTGCTGCTGGAAGCATTTGCATGCTGTGTGGCTTCATTAATGACACTTGCTCAGATTGCTTTGCTAACCAGCAATAAGACCTGCACTGGGATAGAAGAGAGTTGAGTAGACATTTGTCTTTGCACAGGGCAAATCAATGAGCAATTTTCTGGATTGAATGCTATATTTAACACTCTGTCTGGGAAAATGCTTCCAACCATGCGCTATTCCAAGGTGGCTTTGATAAAGAGATTGCAAACCAAATCTTACACAAGATTCTTGAAATCTACCTTAAACACATCTAGGGAGTGGCTTCTCCTTATGTCTCAGTGCTGACGTGCAGCCCTCATAGAAGAGGGCTGTGTGCTGAGCACGCACTGGTGCAGGGTGGCATTCTTTGAATGCCAGTGACTAGAAATAAGGAAGCCTTTTTACTGTGGTAGATTCAAACCCAACCTCTCTGTTACTGCAAGTTGAAAGTAGCTGAGAGCATCAGTAAGGCACACTTTTGGGTGAGCCTGGATGGGTCATGGAGGTGCGACAAAGCACTATGATCTGTTCCCCTCATCCCTTCCCCTCTGGCACTGACCCCTGCTCTGCTCTGCTTCCCAGCCTCCAGGAAAAAGCATCTTTCCTCCACCACACCCTTCTGCCGTAATGTTCCTGCCTTGGAGCTAGATGGCCATGGACGGAGTCTCCAGCAACTGTGAGCCACATTAAACCTTTCTCCTTTAGGTGGTGGATGTCGGGTATTATGTTTCAGCATCAGGAAAGCTGCATAATACATTGGTCCATTGCTTAAAGCAAAGGCGAGAAGCCCAGGTCATGGCTGGTGATGGGTCTGTGCCATGACCAGTGCTCTGTGTTTCCATAAATAGAATAGTCCAGACTTGAATCTCATTCAGAAGCTGAGGCACTTATAATGGGCGAGCTAAGACACCTCAACTTTCATGTCTCTCTTTGTTTCCAAATTCGATGCAAGCATCACAAAACTATCTTGTCATCCAGTTTCATCAGTTTTTTTTTTTTAATTTTATTTTTTATTTTTTTGGTTTTTCTCTGGTACCAGGAACCGAACTCACGACCTTGCGCATGCCAGGCAGGCGCTTTTGCCGCTGAGCTAAATCCCCAGCCCAGTTTCATCAGTTTACAGATCCAGAAGGATCAAAGTAAGGTCGGAGAGGTCAAGTAAACTATTTAAAGTCACACAATCCATATTAGCAGAATTGAGTGAGATTCCCTGCTAGTAAATGAACCTTATCACTTCATAGTAGTTCATGGAAAATTGGAGGGTATGCTTTTTACTTTTTCACTGATAAAACTATAGTTTGAGACTCATTTTTGTAGTTCTGGGATCTTGGGAGAGCTACTTAGTATTCTTGAAAGAATTTTCTCTGAGTTACTCTCATCTATAAGACCTGGGGTGTTTGGAGTGGTTTGTTTGTGTGTGTGTGTGTGTGTGTGTGTGTATGTGTGTGTGTGTATGTGTGTGTAAGCCATCAGGACACTGAAGTAACATTACAGAAGTGTAGAGACCCCAACAGACACTTTTGTTTCTGACCTACTGAATATTGAACTGGACATTTTTCCCATATGAGAAAGTATTTCCCAATACTAGGCTGGCACTTTTCCCATATTACAAAGCAGCCAGATATTGGACCTTAAACAGTTTGGACAGTAATGACCGGGTCACATAAAAACTGAGATTTCCTTATATTGAATATGTCAACACAGATTTTAACACTGATTTTAGAAAAATAGCTCTTGGAAACTGCTCAGATCCTGTTTTAAAGAAGGGCCCACGTGAGCGCAGAAGCTCTCTGACTGGGGAAAATGTTAATGCCTGAGTGGGCTGGTGTCTTATCTTCAAAAATAAAGGGATCATTCATGAGCTCTCATGGGAATCCATTTCTTGTGGCGAGGTCGCCGGGTCACTATCTTAACATTGTGCAGGACGACATGCTGTAGGCCCAAGCCCAAAGCAAAAAAGTTCTATCCTCTGGTAACCTACTTGTTTTACCTTCCCACTTAGAGTACGGATTGCAAACCCCTGAGATTTTCCTGATCTGATTTCAGTAGTTTCTGGAAAGGGGGGGGTTCTCTTTCGGTGCAGTTCTCACAATCAGCTGTAGGTGGCGATGTTGCACCAAGAACCTCCTCCTCCGAGAGGTGGCAGGCACCCGAGCATCCAGCTGTGGCCTGCTGCGGTTCAGGTCTGCGAATCCTGTTTTAAGTTGCTCTGGGTGGTCATAACGCAGCAGTTTCCCTCCTGGGTCCCCTGCTTACCCATCATTCTCTCCCACTACAAGCAGGGAAGGAGAGCTCCGTCTCCCCTACCTCCCTTCCCCTTTCTTCACAGTGCTCTGTGATTAATGGCAGCGCCAGTGAACAATTGAGAAAGGGGAAGATATTTCCAGTGCAGCGGCAGAGAGATTAAATGCATCCCGGTGCCACACTTCTTTAGCGAGGGCATCCTTGCAGATTTGTTTTCTCTTCCCTCCCACGGTGGCCCCCCTGCTCAGGAGACAGGCATACTGACTTCATTAATCAAGGCGCTTCGCAGGGGCTGATGAATTTTAACAGCAAACTGTCACTTACAATCCCGGGCTGTCTCATGTATCCCTGAGCACTAGTTATTTCATCGTCACCAATTAATCAAGGCAGCCTCAAAGCCAGCCTGGAGTTTATTAGCAGGAAACAGGTTGTCTGTTCCCCCAGAGAAAGCCTTTTCTCTTATTTCCAATGCAAAGAGTATCTTTTCTTTACTTTTTCGGGGAGGTTGAGAGACACACCCACGTCACTACTTATCCTTCTATCTTTCCAAGACGTTCATTTGTCAGCCTTTTCCCTGAATCTCATCACACTTCTTTGCTGGAAGGGCTGCAGCAGTTTGAAGGGAAGGTTGACAGAAACGAACGGCAGACAAGATAACTTTTCACCTACAGTGCCTCTCAAACCTGCCTGAATACTGTAAGCATTTAGGGAGTATCTCGAAACCACCCCTGTTCTCGGGCTGCATCCGAGGCAAATTATCACAAGATGTCAGGGGCTGTTGCCTGAGCACGGATATTTTCCAGTTTCCGCTTGCAATTTTCAGCCTGGATTGACTCCTACAAGAATCCTTTGCTGGCAGGGAGTCAGCATGGTGATATATAGAACGAGAGACTCATTACAAATAAGTACATTTTTAAGTAATCGCGTGATCCCATTTAATTTAGAAAATGAAAGATTTTGAGGAGCTGCACTGCGTGAAACAGAGGCGTCTCTACAGCATTTTAGTGATGCATCTGTGATATTGCCTACACCTCTCCAGGATGGGACAGTTTTGGTGGCCAGGTTTTTGCGTAACGCATTTCTTCTGCGCTATTCATTCATTCATTCACTATTCATTCATTTCAGCTAGCACATACTGAACGTTTTCCTCGGATCTAGATCAGATCTCTGTCTGCCATCATGGTCCTTAATACTCAACAAATACACAAATTACAGTCTGTGAGTTATGATAAGTAAGACGAAGGAAGACTACAGAATGTTGGGAGAGCATTTGATGCACAGATTGAATCTTGCCTGCAGGTCAGAAAAGTCCGCCCCAGGAAATGGCATTTACAGGGAAAGCTGAGAGTTGATAGGAATTAGCCTGGCTGGGGGTGGAGTGAGGAGGACAGGAAGAGCGTTGCAGGCAGAGGGAAAATCTGCAAAAGGCCAGCAGGAAGGTGACTTACTGTAGGGATGTAAAGGAGCCCTGGTGGGAGCGTGCTGGAGCAAGGGG
The DNA here is from genome assembly GCF_000276665.1 of Chinchilla lanigera. NCBI lineage: Eukaryota > Metazoa > Chordata > Mammalia > Rodentia > Chinchillidae > Chinchilla > Chinchilla lanigera. The sequence goes on from NW_004955422.1 coordinate 4,802,338, forward strand.
CTAAGAACTAGGTAGGGACCAGATTGCATGGGGCTCTGAGGTCATTTTTGAGCCGTGGTCTGAAAATTAAGGGGAAGCTCTTGCATAATTATTTTTTAAGAAAAGGAATTAAAATGCTTAGACTGGTACTTTAGAAAATATTATGTAGGAGCAGGGTTTCCAGAATAGCAAAGGAAGAACCTCAAAAAATCAACTCCTACCTATAAGCAACAGTGGCAAAATTGTTAAAATCATCATGTTCTGGACGCTGGAAATTAACCAACTCTGCAAAAATTTGAGATTGATCTCTTTAAGAAAAAAGGCTAAAGATCAATGAACACAGTGAGTTTCTGGTGTTTTGATTTGCTTGGTTCCATCGTCCCCCTCCCCAGTGCCATTTCTCCTGAAATAACCATGCTTATAAAATCCAGAAGCTGCCAGAGTGGGCAGCGTGGGGTTGGGTGGGGTTAGTGCTTCTCAGAAAACCCTGAGACCACGGAGCTGTCGCTATCCACCCTACCTGGCAGTTTCTCAGAACAGACTCTCTCACAGGACACATCTTGTTTGATCAGACCTGAGGTCCCTCAGCAGGAAAAGCCCTTTCCTCAGGGTATCTGATGACAATCTAGGGGAAACTTTTAACATCATAGCTGCCTAAAGTGGCGATGCCGGTAGAGGCAATCAAGAGCTCGGGAAAGATGTAAAGGAAAATCTGGGAAGTGAGACGCTCACCGGGGGTTTTGGAAAGTGCTGACATGTTCTTGGACATTTACAAGCTTTCTTGCATTTGCAGAGCTGTGTGCACATTTTCCAGTAGCTGTGAGGCGTCTGGGCTTTAAAAAGACCCAAGAAGTCCCCAAACCTTCACCTCTGGCTGACCTTGAGGGTCAGTGTAATTAGGAAGTAAAAGCTAGATTGTGTAAACACTCAGTATTGAATATGCACCTTTTCACATGCTGAACCTCAAGCAAAGAGTAGGAGGCGTACTTGTTGGAGAACATCTGGAAAATCTTTGTCCAGTGACTGGCTAAGCAACAAGAGACTTCAGGCAGTGGTTAGACAGAGCAAAGAATAGAGTCTTTTAAGAATTTAACCAAGAAATTCCCTAAATCATCATTATCAGCAGCACTATTAGTAGCAATAAGAAATAATGTGGGCATGAGAGGTCTGGTTTCCCAAGTTGCCACAGTATAGTATTTGAAACGTTCAGTTCTTAACAAAAGATATAAAAACTATGCAAGAAAATAGGACCAAAACAGCCTCGGGAAATATAGGCTGTTTACAGGAAGAGGGTTGAGACTAGCCAATAGAAACTGTTCCTGAGAAAGTCCAGATATTAGACTTGCTACAAATAATTTGTTGTGGCCAAGATGCTTATTTAATTGAGTCACCCCCAGAGGTCGAATGTAGAAACAAGCAAGTTATTGAGGGCTGGCGGTGGGCATCTAGTACATGACTGAGCACCGACCCTGCAGGGAAGCCGGGGAGAATAGATACACAGTTCTAGTTCCGGGTCTAGTTGTGGCTCTATGCGGGGGCAGGTGGTGCTGATATGATTCAGTGTAGCTATAGAAAGATTGCAAAGCATGGGCTTAGCTTGTGAAAAAAGAACAAAGGTGTTTGACATTTTACATAGGGGACAAGCAGTCTTATGACAGAGCATGGGGTGGTATTGGGTTAGGTAACTATGACAACACGTGGAAGACACAAACTTAAGGAAACAGAAACTTAAGCTTTAAAATGGCATTAGAACACAAAATGGCATTGGCTTAGTTTTCTTTCCCATATCACTTTAAATCAGCTATTATAAACACGTTCAAAGAATCAAAGGAAACAATGGCCAAAGAAATAAAGGGAAATTTAAGATATTCCTTTCTAATTTAGAGGATCAATGAGACAGAAGCTATAGAAAAGAACCCTATGTAATTTCTGTAGTAAAAAGTAAAACTGAATGAAAAGATTCATTGGAAGATTTCAGTAGCAAATTCAAAGTGGTGCAGAAAAAGAATAGCAAACTTTAAGATAGGTAGATAAGTAATGCTTCTTATAGAGATCAAAGAGTAAAGAAGAATAAATGAAAACTGTTAGAAAAGTGTGGGCATCTACCAAATATACTAAATGGTCCAAAGAGATGAAGGAAAAAAAAATATTTGAAGAAATAATGGCCAAAATTTTAGCAAATTTGGGGAATAATACTTTATACATTTAAAAATTTCAATGCTCTCCAAGTTTGATGTGGGCACATAGCACCACCCTGAACCCACTGTATTCAAATTGTTGAAGGAGAAGGACAAAAAGAAATCTCAGAACAGTGAGAGGAAAATACTTTATTGCATAAAAGGGATCCTTAGCTTAACTACGGATTTCCCATGAGATTGAAAGTCCAAGAGCATATAGACCATTGGAATAGAATCCAGAAATAAAACTTTACATTTATCATGAATTGAATTTTTTTAATCCAGAGCAGAAATGAGTGTTTTTGGACAAATGGTCCTGGAACAATTGGATATTCACATGCAAAAGGATGAAATTGAATCTTTACCTCAAACCACATCCAAAACTGAAAATGAGTCACAGAACTAAAACTATAAAAGTTGTAGAAGAAAACATAGGAATAAGTCATGATCTCTGATTAGGTGACTGTTTAAAATCACATCACTAGTAGCACAAATGTACCAAAGAAAAAATGTATAAATTAAATTCTATCACAGTTAAAAATGTCCCTTTGAAGGGACACTATCTAAAAAATAGAAAAACAATACAAAGCATGGTAGAAAATAATTTGGATAGCACATATACAAAAGAAGGGCTTTGGCCCAGAATATATACTGTACAGAATACTCACAACTCAGCAATAGAAAACAGTTAACTCAGTTGCTAAGAGGACAAAGGCTTTCAATTACACATTTCTCTAAGATAAATGACTAATAAACTCATGAAAACTGTTGAATTCTTTTATCATTAGGAAAATACAAGTACTATCCTTAATAAGATATAACTTTACACACACTAGGATGAGAATGTGGGAAAAGTGGAGCCCTGAAACATTTCTGATGTGATTAAAAAAAATGGCACAGCTCCATTAGACAAAGTTTTACAATACCTTGAAATGCTAAGCAGAGTTACATCACTGTGCAGCTCCTTTTTTAAGGCATCTATACAAGAGAAATGAAAATATATGTCCACACAGAAGCTTGTAAATGAATGTTACAGCACTATTATACATAATTGCCAAAAAGTGAGGGAAAATGAAATATGCCCCAGCTAATAAATGGACGAGTAAAATGTAGCTTCTTCATGTACGGCAATGTTTTTTGACAGCAGAAAGAATGACACACTCTAAAATGTGGAAGAAATTTGAAAATCATATATTAAATTAAAGAAGCCAGTCACAAAAGAACGCATATTATATGGTTTCTTTTAGTCCAGAACAATCACATCTATAGCTGTAGAAAACAGGTTATTGGTTGCCCTGGGGCTGGTTGAAGGGCAGTGGGAAGTGTCTAGTAAGGGGTGTGGGATTTCTTTTTGAGGAAATGATAATGTTCTAAAATTATAGTGGCTGCACAGCTCTGCTAGTATCCTAACACATGTGAATTGTGCTAAAATAGTGAACACTTGGGTTATATTTCCAAGCTGTTATCAGAAATATTACTTTACATGTTTCATCGATATGTTTAGAGAAGCACCAGAGTGTCGGCAGAGAGCCAATTCAGAGACAACTGCAGCAATTCCGGTGATTATGGTGGGCAACATTAGGTGGTAGAAGCTGAAGTGGGTAGCAATGGAAAGGCGGAAGATTCGAAAAATATTTCGTTGTCATCTTAGTATTGATAATTCTTACCTTTATTGGTTCTTTATTTTTTTCTATCTCTTTGCTAAATTCCTTGCAAATACCGACTCATAATTCTCCTAGCGACCATCTGGGGTAAGTGCTATCCTAATTTACATTTTACTAAAGGAAGGACCGGTGCACAGAGAGCTGAATCCAGTCTGTGCTTAGTATCTATGGGCAGGAAGTTTCTTGAAATCTTGGTATCATCTCTTAATGGAGCAGAGTTTTAGGAAATACCAGATGACCCTGATCCCAGTTTGGAGGCTTCTTTTTCCCACAGTGCGTTCAGCCTTAGCACCACTGTTGGATTCCGCCTGAAGAACGGTGCTTTCCTCACAACCTTATTCATGTGTAGCTTGGTTGATGCAACCACACCCGGGGGACCCGATGAACTTTTCTGCCTAACTTCTCTTTAGAACGTGCTGTACATCCTATTCTCCTTTCTTCCCTCATTCCTTCCCTGCTGAATTTTCCACTCTGCTTTCTAGAAGGTGCCACCCATCATTAGCAGAGACCTCTCTTTCTCCAGTGTTTTCTGTAAGCATGTTCTTCACTGGCTCGCACTGACTGCAACTTTTTTGCTCATCTCTTTTTCTGTCTCATTTTTAAAATGATTTCTACCAGCCTTGTATCAACCACGCAAACTTCTGTCAGTGATACTCATGACTCTCTAGTTTATCTGATATTTCCAAATCCAAAGTCTACGTGTGTTTTTGTTCCTCTCTCTGTCCCTTGTCTCTCTGTGTATTTCTGTTGCTGTTTTTCTCTCTCTTTCTCTCTCTATCCCTCTATTTCTCTCTCTCTCATGCTTTGTACATGCTTCAAGCTTTTTTTTTAGCTGTGTGCTTCTAACTGGACTCATGGTGTCTTTGATATGCCTTTTATCATCTATTCACACGACAGCCATAGAGATGTTTTAGAAACATATCTTAAATTTCTCATTCTTCTGTTCAAAGTCCAACGTGTAAGCCAAAGTTCTAGTAACAATTTTCTGTTCATATTTGCCTTGTTGACCACCATTCCTGTCATGGTTCCTCTAGGTTATTGTCTTCTCTGTACAACCTTATCCCAGGCTGCGTATTCTTGGAATATTTTTACTTTAGATACTTGCATATCTTTCTCACTTAGTTTCTTCGGGTCTTTCCTCAAAGGATATCTTTTCAAAGAGGCGTACTTTAACCATGTTTCATAAAATTAGACCTTCTTCTCTGTCCATTTGCCAGACTTTCTTGGTTTTCTTTACTTTTTTCAGTTTTTTCTTTTCTTTATAAGTGCTTCTAATTATTGAACATGCTGTCTATTTTACTCATTTATCATGTTTATTCCTTTTTTAAAAAAATTTCTATTTGCTTTAAGGTAAACTTCTCTAGGAAGGAATTTTTATTTAATTTGGCTTGTTCTCCGTTATATACCAAGTAATAATTAGAGTTATATCTGTCACAGAATAGATGCTTAATCAGTATTTACTCAATGAATATAGAAAAAGCTCTATGACCAGGTACTAGTATTTACTGAAGGACACAATAAAGTATTCTAGATTCCTTTAGGAAAAAGCAAATAAGTACTGGTCTCAACTCATTGTAGAAAAAGGAAGAAAATCTTGGACTGGTTTTAAGCAACAAGAGGTAGCACCTGATTTACAGGTACTCACTAACATAAAGAATATATTAAGTCAAATATGGTTAACTTTCCAAAGTCTGCTTGTTTATGTATGTGTGATGTGTTCAATTAAGCTGGCTTTAGTCCTACACAATTATTTTCATTAATGTTTTTCTTTTTGTTTTCATATGGGATATCAAGATTTTCAATTAAAATATTTATGTCTGCATTTTAGATTCTTTCATGATATGGCTGGTTTTCATCTTCTTATCTTTGCATTTTCATATTGAACTTTCTCTGTTAGTCACTGTCCTTTTGGCCTTTCCTTTTTCCCTGTCTTTATTAGGTTATTCCAGGCTACAGTGGCTTACATAATGTCTTTCGTGAGCCAAATTCTGTTGTAGAGTCTGGGGAACATTCCAAAGTGAGTGAAATACGTGGTTCATATTTGTTAGGGGTTTCTTAACTGTAATTGATAGTAATTCAATATATGTTGATCATCAAACACAAAGAAAAATGAATAATCGGTTATGTAGAGTAGGAGTGGGTATGATCCTCTCCTTATGTTTTATTTTTATCTATCTGGGGAGATTGAATTTATTTGCTCTCCCTGGAGTCGTGCCTTCTTCCCATGATAGGAAACCTAGCTGTTGAAAAATCACAAAATTTATAGTTTCTGTTTTTTCCCCTGAAAAGAGGCTTTCCTGATAGTTTCTCTGGCTCAAATAGTATATACTTAGAAGAAAGGTCTTGTCAACCCTGGCTGGGATCTGCTGCCTACCCATGGGACAAGAGTGGTGAAGTGAGATTATACAAAACTTGCTACTCCCGTGGAAGCCAAGTAGATGGAAACATGCATTTCCTGTAAAAGCAGGTGCTGTTTAGATGAATCAATGTATCTTGTACCTGAAACCGAGAATCATGCAGTTGATGTTTTCACAGAGAGATAAATGATAATTGAGAGAAGTATAAACTTGTAACAAAGTTTATAATCAGTCAAACTACTCAATAGGGCAGCTAACCAGAGGAACAACTATGGGCTAATGCCATCAGCTTGAAGAGATTTAAAGGGTTATAATATCCCAGTAATCATGGGAAGTGGTATTTTAGGAAAAGAAAGGATCACAGGATAACCTCTTAATGAATTCCATATAATGTGTTTGAGCCCTTCAGAATTCCACAGAGAGATGGATTTATTACATTGCTACTTTTCAAATTTATTTTTATTCTCTTAATTTTTTCCCAATGGACAGCGGTGACAGCATCAGTAATAAACCTGCATTCGCTGCAATTACTGGTATAGGATAAAGTTATCAGTAAAAAGTGCATGATCTGTCCTTTCCCATTTTCATCGCTCTTGGTCGTAAGTAGGTAAATACACAGAGACACAGGGAAGTTGTTTACAGAAAACATTATATCGTACATCTTACTCGGCGGTTTTATTATCTTGCTATTATGTCGTAGCCACCCACAAATGAATAATTATGATTCTACAGCTTCACTTCAAGTAGGTGAGTAATATTTCACAGTAAGAAAGACCTCTGATTTATTTAATTATTTATTGATTGCTATTAGATGAATTCTTTACAGCTTTGCAACTACCTGACTGTCAAGGGCCATTGTATATAATTTTTCTTTCTGAAAAATCACTTCATAATTAAATTGTGATTAGAGCTTGCCCAACGCCTAGTATCTTGCTACGTGAGCCAGCTATGGAATGTGGAAACACAGCTCTGTGTGCCTCGGGTTAAAGTTGAGGTCTCAACCTCCCATGATGCTATGATGCCCCAGGAAAATGTAGAATCAGCTGAAGGCATCCAGGTTCTTTGAGAACCCAGTAGTTAAAAAAAAATCAACAAAAGTTTACCTGGTAGGAAAGGACAGATTTTTAACCTTCCATCTCTCCCCACCATCCTCATCAACATAAGATCCTCATTAATTTGAGATCACTACTGCCCCCTGAGTCATACAAAGTCTTCCAAAAGTCATCCAAAGATCCCCATTGCCATAAGATCCTTCTCAGCATGAGATCATTGGTGTCCACTGAGTCATCCGATGACCCCCTCACCATTTTCCTCGGTGTAAATGTGACTGAGAAATACTGAAGTTCTGGCTGCCTCGTGGTCCTTTTGTTCCCCGTGAACAACTGGCCATCCCAGATCCCCGTTGGATACCAATTTTGTCTCTTGCCTTTTTTTCTTTGCCCTACACCTTAACACCTTTCAGGAGATTGGGGTCCACTGCAGAGGTCCTTGATACCCAATATCTTTCTCCTATTCCATAGCTTTGCAACTTACACATTCATTTCAGTAAGAGCTTTGAAACTTTTTTCTGTATCAAAGGTTACAACCTTTTAAATTTTAATGAATATTATTAGGTACTTTACAAAGAGGTTGTAAGAATTCATTTTCATACCAACTATCTATGAGAATACCCATTTCTCCATCTCCTCAAAGATATGATATTGTGTTTAAGTTTGGCAATGTAATTTCATTATTTTCTTGCTTTGCTCTGATGACTATTATAGCAAAATATATTATTATACATTTCTTGCCAATTTTGTGAATTGAAAATTCACTTTTTCTCTAACATGGCAATTCATTTTTTTTTCTCTGATGGATTTGGAAGAGTTCTGTATGCCCTGTTTTATGATTAATATCTGGATGTCCCCCTAAAGCCTCTTGCTCTCACAGGCAGGACCTGTAGTAGGTGATTAGGCTATTGGGCTTGTCCAATGGCTTGATGTTAGAATGTGAAGTCTCTTCAGAAGATGAAGCTCACAAGAGGTGTGGACTGGCAGGGTTTCTCTCTTTCCCTGCTGACTCCTTTCCTCAATCTGTGCTTCCTTCGGCCATGACATGAGCAGCCTAGGCCATTCTACCATGCCTTTCTGCTTTAGAGCTTTCCAATTATGGACACAAACTGTGAGCCAAAATAAACTCCTTTTCTTTTAAGTTGGTGGTGTGTGGCATTGTGTCCAGCAATAAGGACATTGACTAAGACATGAAGTAATGATTTCTCTGTTACACATATTGTGAATGTCTCTAGCTTAATATATGTGGATACAATTTAATTAATTTTGCTGTATATGTATATACACACATAGTTATTTGGACAATATATTTTTCCCTTGATGACTTTTAAGTTTTTATGTTTTGAAAAAATTAGTAGAATTCCCATAAAGCTTATCAGAAGGTTTCATTCTGAGAATACACATAAAATTTGATGAGTTACAATTATAGCATGAGATAATTATTTAATAAGTAGAGGGTGGTTTTTTTGGCATTTTCTATCCTCAAAATGTAGAGATTGTGAGAGTTCAACAATAGTTGTCTTTGGCTATAAATCTTTGGGGAATGATTTGTCAAATGCAAATGATTCATCTTATGATCAAAGCAAAAAAATGTAAAATAAAAGAACTTGTTTATCTCTCCTGTTAAAGATGAGAAAATTTAATGAATCTGTGAAAGTAGTTCAAATATTTTCTTTAAAATGCACTTAATGAAATCAAGATGAAACTCTCTCTCTCTGCACCTTACCACTGACTTTTGACTGTTTATGTATACATTTTTTTTTGCCAGTAACTGTGGCTTTAATTTACAGAAAAGAAATATTAATAGTGGGGAATATTAATCTTTTATAGACTCTTAAGAGTTCAGAAGAGGAGGGGATAACTTATGGACAGAATATAACAAGAGGGAGAAATGAACTGCAAAATCCCATCCTTTAGAAACATGACATTTTGTTATAAAACCATATATGGATAGCATACTATAATCAAAGCATATTTTTAAGTATTTTTTTTTTTTTTTCGGTACTGGGAATTGAACTTGGGACCACATGCTTGCCAGGAGGCACTTGTCCCACTGAGCTATATCTCCATCCCCTCAAAGCAAATTTTTAAAAAATTCTTTGTGTTTGGCCTTGACAAGGCACAAAACTACCAGATAATCAGTAGGTCTTGTTCCCTATACCAGAATTCTGAATATTTCAATCAGATTTCTAAAAGTTCTTCATCTACCAGTTGTAAGTGTGAAGACAACCCTCTCTCAGTGGAATAGTTTGATACGGTCAACAGAAAGCAGAATTTTAAATAGAATCTAAGTGTATCAAATACCAGTTGAACTGCAATGACCGATCTCAAACATGTCTGGAGCTACTCCCGGCTTTCTGCTGAACTATGAGTTACTTCCCGTAAGACATGTCTTTCTCAGCATGATCTTTGTGCATGATGCACTCACACAGACTTTAGAGGATCTAGTTTTAAAACTGGCCTGCAAAGTTCAGTGTAATGTCGATGCACCATTGTCAAGTAAATGAAAATATTTGAAATAAATTATTGTAGCTGTTTTGCTTGAATGCCAGCCTGTTAGGATGTTGCGGAACGATTCCTAGGTAAGATATTTCCTTCAGGAGGGATTACATGTCCCATAAATATTTACCTATATCTCCCCTCCATTTATATTCTCTAAGGATCTCTGTTTGAGAGTTTCCATTGTCTTTCCTCTGGGCCACTTCAACAGTCTAAATATCCTTCTAGTTTTCTGTCTCTTCCGTCTGTTGTTTATTCCTCTATTATACATCCACCTATTACTGCCTTAAGCCAGGTCAGTCTTCTTGATATGTAAACCTTGTGATGTATAAAATACATTAAGATTCTTCCATGAGTGCCATTTCATACAGCTTGAATATTTTTAGTGTAATTCTATAATGAAGAATCTGGTTCATCTTTTGATGCTTGCTGCTAGCAAATTTGAAGGTTCACCACCTTTCTCCCCCTTTTCCTCATATTTGGGTGAGGCTGTAAGAAACACCAAGTGATCCTTCCTTTCTTATTTATTTATTTATATTTATTATTACATGTTTATAGTACTTGATTATTACATTTATTGTAGGAAGTCGGTGTATGCACATAACACATCCTCATTCTTTTTTGTCTCCTTTCCCTCCCATTCTTCCTTATTTCTCCAGCTCTGGTTTATGTCCCACTTAGAAAAGCTCTATTTCCATTCATTGATTCAATTCTCTTTTTTCAAAATCCTTTTTCCATTCCTTCCCTCCCGTTCTATCCATGTCTTTCTCTCTTCCCACTTGGAAAGGGTCTCTCTACAAGAAATTCTAAGGGACCTGTCCTTTTGTGTGAGATTCAAACCATGTAAGTTCCTCACTCTGTTTGAGAATCTTCACTCTGACTCATACACTAGCCCTCCGCCACACACACACAATCTTCAGTCCAGTCTCCTTTGTTTAGTCTTTCAAGCCATTTTAGAATCAGTTTGGGACACTTTCCTTCTTCTCCCATACTAAATTTTCATTATGTAGCTAATAAATATTTTCATGTCTTCCTGGGGTGTGGCCATGTGTTCTCTTCAGTAGTAACATCTGAACAACATGTTGGGTGGAGGTCCACCTTATTGTTCAGTATGGCCATAGCATATGCAAGGGCTTTCTCTCTAGTGCTTATACTCTTATTTAACCAACAAATATTTAGCGTTGACCTACTGTAAGTTATGTACTTACTTTCCAGCCATTTGAGAAATGGTGGTGAACATATGCTAGCACAGTAAAACAAACAATAAGTAAAAAAATAATAAATGAATTGATAAGCTGAACATTGTTTCAAGGAAAAAACTGTGTGATATAGCATCATCACTGCAGGAAAAATTAGATTGTGTTGTCAGAAAAGAATCCACTGAGAAGTTGACTTCTGACTTGAACACTGTAAGCAAGAAGCTCCCAGACATGCAAATATTTAGAATAAAGTAAATCCAAAGGAAAATAACAATTGTGAAGTTCCACTGGTGGGACAAAAGGGACTTTTCACGTTTCAGAAATATTATAAAGGCCATTAGCGCTGAACATAGAATAAAGGGGATAACCACAGGAAGTAAGATTTGGGGAGGTACCTGGTGCTCAATCATAGTAACTGGGAGATCACGTCCTGGGATATAATTTTTATGCTAAGTACAGTGGAAAGCCAGTGAAGGAGGTATGCATAATTTAATTTATTTTTAAATATCTTATCTTTGCTGTTAGAAGGGAGGTGAACTGCAGCTTACAGAATGAATGCATAAAGAACAATTAGTGGGTTAAAAAAGTAATTCAAGCAAAAGATAAGGGCAAGGTGGATAATACTGGTAGTGTTGGGGAAGAGAAAGGCATAGCTCTTAAAATGGTTTTAAATTTCAATAACATATTTTTAAATTTTAGTTTATCAGTACGTGCTTACAGAATGTTTACATTCCTTGTAGGATGTTGGTAGAACACATCTCGGGATAGATTTTTAGTACATGCTGCAAGGACAATAAAGAGGATTTACTGTTTTATTGACTAAAGGTAGCATGCATCCTTTCTCTGGGCACATGAATGTCATACAGATCCTAAACCCTCCTCTGTGATTTACACTTGATGTGCCATATAAACAAGGCTGCTCTGCTGAGAGCCCTTCCTTGCCTGACCTTATAGTGTTGGGCTCACACAGAGTCCTGTAAATACTTTTATCACAGCCCTCACTAGAACATATTGTAATTGTCTGTTTCGTTGGTAGTAAGTTAAGCCAATGAAGAACATGGTGCTTGACACAGCGTTGGCATTTAATAAATCTCTGTCAGGTGAATAAATGAGAGTTTGCCTTGTGAGATGCTACAACCGAGGAGTATAAATAAGACTGAGTCTTGTGATAGTCCTGGCGGTTCGTGAGGACTGCCAAGGGTCAGGGACCCACCGGGAGGACTTCTTTTAATTACTCTAGGAACTCTCGGGAAGGATGATCCGAACATCTTAAATGGTAACGAGCTGGAAAATGGAAAAGGACTTACAAATTGGAAAATGAAAATAGTAACCTCATATGGTACACATTAGCTTAAAAGGCAGCTAACTGGAGAGAGGAAAGCAAGGAAGTCTGTGGAGGGCAGATTAAATTCACCTGAGTGCAGGTCCCATTGTATCATTTAATACATTAATCATGCGAGTTATTTTTTCATTTCCAAAAATTACACATTATGCCTGACAGATGGCCTTTTATCTCAAGGTGTATCTCATTGTATAAAAACCCTATAAGGGAAAAATCACAGAGATGTGAATACTAGGTTAATGGAAAGAAATGCAAAGTTGGAATTTGTGATTCAGTTATTCCCTTGACCTTGCTTTGCAGAGAGACTCTCTGAGTTTCAATTCTATTTTGAAAAATAACATTGCACAAGTAGTACTTTACATTCTTTTTAATCCTAATATCCTATACATGTTATAACCTTCATTGCTATAGGATTTGTCTTATTAGTTCAGTGATAATCTGATAAGGAGTAGAGAAACATAATTCCACCAATGTTCACTGTAATTCCACCTAAATGCACAAAATGTTGATGTTAGTATAGTAAGAATAGGGATGTAATAATTGGAATGTTGGCAAGGATGTGTGTGTGGGTCAACTGAGCATTCAGTGTGATTGGCATGAATAAACGTCTTTAAACTTAAGGTTGATGGCCGTACAGTTGACAAAGTACTTCCTTATCATCACTTAAATGTACTACACACTGACTACTCTGCAAAGTTGGAACATCCATTTCATTTCAGGAAGGAGCACACAGATGTTAACAAATGCCATCATGAAGCTACATAACTTGAATCAAGCACAACCAATACTTGAATCCAGATCTTCTGGCCCTTACTCTGGAATTGTTTCTCTAATTCCAGAAAGTCTCTATAGTAAGATTGTACATGTACCTCAGTGGAAAATCTCTGAGCAGTCCTGTGATGTAGATCTTAACAGTTACCACTGTCAAATGGAAAAACAAAAATAATCTTAAACAGTCTCTCAGACATATACATTAATTGACTGGTAAATTGGCATTGCACACAATCCCTCATTTCAAAGACCACTGTTAAGAACTAACTGTCTTTTCATATGTTGTGAAAGATACGTGCCAAATTCTGTTAAGGTGTTATATAAAACACTAAGTAAATTGTCTGGGTGTGGACAGTAAAGATCCTAACGTAAGCTATGAGCCCCCAATTTTTCTTGAGATGATTTTGATGAGGCCATTATAAACATGCATTTGACTTGGGATCCTATGTGTTTACCTCTGCATTTCTGTAGAGCAGACATATTTAAACCTAATTTAGCAATACATAAAGTGATGGCCATGACATAAGGATCTATAATAGTTTATATTTAGAGAATGCATCATTCCCCCAGGAAAAATTTATAGGTATGTATGATTATGAAATATAATGATGTTCTCTACTCTAATGTTTTCATGTCTTATTGCTTTATTGCTAATGATCTACCATATTTTATGCATTGTCCACAAAGTATATCCATTAACTGTATTTGTTGGTATTAGATCTAATTTCTTTCTTTGGCTATACATTATTAAAATTAATGGGAGTGTTTTGTTAAATTCATTAATTAAGTTCTGAAGCATTCACTGTCATCTTATCCAGACCAAGTGGCTTCTAAATTATGCACAATTTAGTTTTGAAATAACCAAGCCTGATCATTACGAGTGAAAGCACTTTCCTTTGAAGGTTTAATTATTCCAAAGTATCTGTACCTTTATTGCTTTCCTATTGAAATTGTACTTCAGAGAACCAGATAGTTTAGATTATAGGTTTTTGGTGCTGGTAATCTTTGTGTTTTGTGTTTGAGATCCTTGATCAGATCTTTTAGTTCTGTTAAATCTTTTTGCTGCTTTCCAAACCTGTGGTATTCTCTTTACTTCTTAATGGAGTCAGGTTATGGACTTTACCTATGACTTAACTAACCTCTCTCATCATATCTGGCAATATCCTTGAACACAGAAAGTGCACTTCATATAGAGAAAATTTATTTTTTCCTTTTCTTTTAAATTAGACCAGATTTTTTTTTTTTTTTACTGGGAGAAATCATTTAAAGAATACATAGCATTTGCTAAGAAAATTCTGTATGCCCAGAGATTTAGATAGGAAGACACTAACAGAGTTGCTTTACCTACTCCCAAAGGATTAAAATCTAATGGAAAATATGAGTCACAGTATGAAATTTAAGAAGCTTGTTTTATCTTTGTGGAGTTTGGAAAAATTCAAAGATAGCTAGATTCAAATTATGGACTAATAGCTGTCATTTTGAAAAAAACATCTTCTTTGTAACTCTTTTTCCTTTTGAAAAGGTTGCAAGAGAGTAAAGTGAAATACATGTGTGAAAATGTCAACTGTCATAGTCCTTAGGAAGCAGTTTTGATATTTTCTTCTGGCCTTTCAGCATCTAACACATGGCCTAGCTGGTCTCTTTTGTGAAGTTTTTCCTCGTACTTTACTTCCTTGGTGGAATGGGACATTCTTGTCCTGGCTTCTTTCTGATCACACCCTGCATAAAAATAGAAAGAAGTTTATGCTTTCTGTAGTTTTCTAAGGATTTATTGAGGTACCTGACCTTGGCCACACAGATTCTGGCCATATTAACTCACTAAACACTGAGTTAGTGAATTCAGTGGGAAAATTGCTTAGAGTCTAACAGTGGTTAGTTGATAGAGGTAGTACCACTTTATCAAACTCTTCTGACAGCGTAATTATGGTAGAATGCCTTATTCTAAAAATAAATAAACATTATGAAAAGTTTCCAATGCAGAGAAGTTCAATGTCTTCCAATAGCTTGAATTAAAAAAATGTGATTTATAGTCCACACAAAGGATCTGTACAGTAAGAAGTCCCTGTAATATCTTGGCATGTCACATATGTCTTATTTTCTCTTTGTCAGAGGAGGTGATAATGTACATGTGCTGACATCAAGAAATTCAAATAAGAAAACAAGGATGAATATTTTCTATACAGATGGTAATTCAGTGATATTTTTGTTGTTATGGAAAAAAGAATCTGATATGTGAAAGGAATACTAGTGCATGTAATACACAGTTGTGGTAGGCTCATTGAACATAGCAAACTTAAAAATAAGGGCATTACCTGGACAATTTGGAAAGCCCATTTTTAAAAGAAGCTATAAGGAAAATATATGTAAAAGGAATCAAAGTATAATTATATATATCCCAAGACATATGTGAATAATGGATGTAAGTGAAAGAAAGTGAAGTTTTTGGATTTCGATGACACAAAAAATAGTATATGGTTTTCATGATTGGTTTTATTCTTTCCCCCTGCCTGAAAGAATCACATATTCTCATCCCAGTGCCTTAGCCCTTTCTCATGCCTACCCCAGCGCTTATTCTACCCCAATGCTTTTCTAATGGGAGTTCCTTACCAGAGATGCTTTTTTGTTTTAAAGAGAATAAGAAACAATAACAAATGGGACCAGAGATGCTTTTCCAAACAGATTATTGCAGTGATGAGTTTTAACTCATTGCAGTGTAATGCCACATCCACACCTAACTAGCAGGAAATGGCTGCAGCAACAAAGGATTCCCAACTAGTTTTCCTCCCAAGAACTAGAAAGAAATCAAAGCAGTATTTTCCAAGGTTAACAGAGGATGGAGAAAACCTCTGGAGATGCATTCTGAGCAGAATGGCACCCGGTTACGAATGGATGATGGTTTTAAAAATCACAACTGTCCAAACTTTGGAGAAAAGGTAGAAGTTTCTGAGCATATTTTGTAGTGCCCAAATGCAAGCTGAATGAGAGATGATGAAAAAAGGAGTGCAGGTATGATGACATTAGCAATTTATACCTGTTTAGTAGTCTCCCTTTCTTCTCCACCACTGGGTACAGGTGCAAACATAAGTTTATGTTCTGTGTTCTAGTGGTGCTCTGCAATTACATTCACAGGCACAACACATTCCTGCGCATGTTCTTGAGGAATTGGCTGCTAGTGCCTGTGTGTTCCACTATATCCATGCATGCACGTGTATGCTGCTGTATAAAAAACTGTATGGAAACACGTGCTTTTACTTTAGTGAGAGATTCTTAGCCTCTATTACATTCTCAACATTTTGATGCCTATATAAAGTCAAAAGCCGTTGCTCTTCTTTGTGTTTTGGTCATTTCATGAAACATACGAAAATTAAAATGAATGGTATTAACATTATAAATGATAAACCTTAAAAGTCTAAATATTTTAATAAGTTGGATAATGCAATACATGCTCAGAATAAAACATATCATAATTGGTTAATTGATTGTTGGCTACCCATATGTAACTACCAAGCTTTAATGCTGTTGTTTCAGTAACCTACACAGAATCAAAGAAATATGAGCTTTCAGGGTTGGCTTTCAGAGTTCATTTAGAAAAGTGATAGCCTAGCTTTTGAAACACACACACACACACACACACACATGCACACAAATCATTTTCTCAAATAAAATATCATACAAAAATCCCAATACCTAAAACACACAAACAAAAAACTTTAAGGTTGAGTGGGACATTGTAATGCTCTTCAACAGAACAGATCTAGTGTCCCCCAATATTTTATTTCCTTTATAATCAGTTATTTTTTGACATCATTTGTTGTGATTAATTTGAGAGGTGCCATTTAGTTTCTCATGAGAGAGAGGGAGTTAGATATCAGAGGTCTTCACTGACATTTGGTCTTGTAGTCACATAGATTGGTGATGGAATTGTGGCTCTGTCTCTTACTAGCTGTAAGATCTTAGGCAAGTCCCCCAAATACTTTCTGCTTCAGTTTCCTAATCTGGGAATTGTGATTAAAATGAAAGTAATTATGATGGTGATGATAATACCCATAACCATGAAGATAATAATAATAGTAATAATCATAATAGATACCCACAGGGTTGCTGTGATATTTAAATGAAAGGGTTTTCCAGGAAAGGTCATTTTCTTAATGACCTTAATTCATTCCTGATAACCTTCTCTCTAACTGAAAAGCTATTAAACATAAATATAATTCTACTAGTTTTAATGGGAAAATTATGATGCCTTTTTATTCTAATCTAAGGAATCCAATTTTCAAAGAAAAGTATATCAATTTTATAATGAAAACAAGTTATATAAGTAATACACAAGTATTTGAAAGTCAATTGATATGGCTTGTATGTAAAATTTAGAATAACGAAGGGTGAGTTAGTGAAGGCATAAGCCAAAGAGATGATTTAAATGAACATACTCTAACTTTCTTTAGAGTCATTGTATTTATGCCATTTTCTTCTCACAAGTTTTCAACCTTTTGTGCTTTATAATTGTCTTGTCCTCAGACCACACTAAATAAATTCATAGTACACACACACACACACACACACACACACACTCTTTTCATAGGAAAATGAAAGCTAAAACAATAATATTTTTCTTTCTACCTCCACTTCCCTCCTCTCACAGGTATAGAGCCACCCAAAGTTTTACTGCCTTTATAACCAGTTATTTTTTGCATTATCTGTTGTGATAAACTGAGTGCTTTGTTAATCACATTGAAGTATGGGCTATGTAACTTCTGATGAGAAATTTAGAAACTAGAGGGGCTTTGTTTAACTATTAACCTAACTGTGCTCATGCTAGCCTAGTAGCTTTGAAACTTTAGAAAATAGCACTCTTGGAGAGCAAAACTAAGTGTATTAGGTGCTGTTACATGGTCATGTCTTGGTATCTCTATGTATTTTTTTGAGGGGGGCAAGGGGTTTGGTACCAGGAGTGGAACTCAGGGCTTTACACTGCCAGGCTGGTATTGTGCCACTGATGTATATCCCTGGCCCTGGCTGTTCATGCAGAAAACAACTAAGTTCAACTTATTCTTTATGATACTGTCTGACTGTGAACTTGAGTCAAGCAAATTGGTAAATATGTCTTTGCTTGAAGGCATCATGTTGGAATTTTACAACCTAGACTGTATTTATTTAATGTACTTTGGAAGAAAAAAATCCTCACTCTAAAAACAAGAGTCATTTTCAAAAAGCAGTATAACTTTTCAAGATGGAGCTTATTCTTTAACTGAATAATCATTCCATGTATTTACCTCTGTATTTGGCAGAGTTTCAGCTACCGGAGTAGGAACAATCAAGTTTTCTTCACTTTTTAATACTTTTTCCCTTTCTGATTTTCTTACCACATTCTTGCTATCTCCAGACACTACATTTGAAACTTCAACATCACAGAATATCTGAAAAAGGTCCTAAGACTTATACCAATTGCTCTTCTTCAAAACTATGCAAAACAGTGTCTCCTTCGCTGCTGTGAACACTGACTTCAAAATTGCATCTAAGCTGCATAATTTTCCTGATAAAACTAAACTATTTCACAGGCACGTCACGCTGTTTCCCCACATCTCTGTGAAGTTTAGTCATGAATATACCCAAGGAAGCAAAACGAGCTGTCTCAGTGTACAAAAGCTGATCCCAACACTGTTGCTGCCTGTCCCGTGTTCCCTTCTTTCTTCCTGTGTGCTTTTCTCAGAGCCAGCACACTGAAGAGTGACAGGTGAACTTCAGAGAAATAACTGTTACCCCAATGGTATTTCTTGCCTTAAAAAATAAGTTAAACTTCCTAGAAGTGTCTGTCTTTCATGAAAATAGTCTTTCATGAGAGACTCAGAATTTGTTGTTCATGATGTGTTCTTATCATAGATAGTCACAGATCCATGTAAACAAATAAGGAACTTGCATGTTATTTTATCAATTAACTTTGTTGATACATTTTAGATATACATAATTATAAAATTTATTATAGGGAACTTTTATCTGTACATGATATTACTTGGTTCCTTTCCTTCCCATTTCCCTACCGTTCTTTGAATCTCCCTTCTTATCCTTATTTGTAAAAGCTTTGTTTCCATTTTTTCCATCTTTTATCATTCTTTTTTTCCCCTCCTTCTTTTCCCCCTCCTTTCTTTCCCCCTCCCCCTTTCTAGTTTCCCTCTGCATTTGCACATTTTTATCCCATTTCATAATATCTACTATATCTTTTGGTCCTTATTTACACTTTCAATTTCTCACACCAGAGAAACAATGCAGTATTTACACATGTGTGTTCAATCTATTTCACTTAAGAGTGTGGTCTCAAGGTTCATGCATTTAGCTAGAAATGTCCCAAGCTTATTTTTCTTTATGACAGAGTAGTATTCTCTTGTGTAAAATACCACATCTTCTTTAGACGTTCATCAGTTGATAGGAATTTGGTCTATTTTGAAGATTTAGCTATTACAGACTGTGCTGCTGTAAACATGGATGTGCATGTATTGCTGTGATATGATGTTTTTACTTCTTTCATAAGAAGGGTATAGGTGGGTCAAATGGAACTTCTAGTCCTAGTTTTTAAAGGAATATCCACAGTGATTTTCACAGTGATTGCACCAGGTTACACTCCCACAAAGAGTGAAGAGGGGTTCCTTTTCCTGCATACCACCAACAGCATTTATTATTGGTTTATTTCTTAATGATAGCCATTCTTTCTGGGGTGAGATGAAATCTCAGCATTATTTTAATTTGTATGTGTCAAATGACCAATGACACTGAACATTTTTTAAAACATTTATTTGTCATTTCTACTTTTTCTTTTGAGAAGTGTCTATTTCACATGCCCATTTTTGGATTTAGTCTTTAAATGTGGGGTCTTTAAATCTGATTTTTTGTTTGAGTTCTTTATATATTCTAGATAGTAGTTCTTTGTTTAAGGAGTAGCTAGCAAAAATTTTTCCAGTACTTTGGGTTGACTCTTTACTCTATTGGTGGCTTGTCTTGCTGTATAAAAGCTTTTAAATAATATCACATTTGCTGATTCTTTGTGATACTTCCAAGCAACTGGGGTTTTGTTCATAAAGTATTTGCCTACATCAGTGTCTTCAAGGATTCTACCTATTCTACCCCCAGTAAATTGTGTTTCCATTTTAATATTTAGATCTTTGATTCATTTCAATTTTGCTTTAGTGCATCATGAGAGATATGGGTATAGTTTTAATCTTCAGCATGTACAAAGCCAATTTCTCCAGCACCATTTATTAAAGAGGCTATCTCCCTTCCAGTGAAGGTGTTTGGCACCTTTGTCAAAGACAAAGTGTTGTCCGGAGTTGTCTCTGCATCCTCCAATTCATTCCATCCTCAAGTCTGTTTTTTTTTTTTTTTTTTTTTTTTTTTTTTTTTTTTTTTTTCAGTGACATGCTGTTTTTATCACAGTAGCTTTATATAGTGTAATTTCAAGTCAGGGCATGTGATGCCCCCTGTCTTACCTTTGTTACACAGAATTGCTTTTGCTATTATAGGACTCTTCTGGTTCCAAATGAATTTTAGGAGTATTTCTTCTAATTCTTTGAGATCTGATGTTGGACTTTTGATTAGAGTTACATTATATCTACATAACAATTTTGGAATTATGCCCATTTTTACTATTTTGGTTCTTTTCACCCAAGAACAAGGGATATCTTTCCATTTTCTGATATCCTCTCCAGTCTCCTTCTTTAGAGTACCATAGTTTTCAATACAAAGGTCTTTCATTTCCTTCATTAGATTGATTTCTAGGAATTTAATTTTTTGGATGCCATTGTGAAAGGCACTGATTCCCTAATTTCTCTCTCAGTTGGTTTGTGTTGAGAAGTCTGCTGTAATTCTGATGAACTTTCTGTTATAGGAGATTTGTTTCCATTCTCTAAAAGCTTTTAATATTCTGTAATTGTGTTGACTTTCTGGAATCTTGACTATTCTGTGCCTTGCTGTAGAAAATTTTTTGATCATGGCTAATTGGGTTTCTGTATGCCTCACTTACATGTATGTTAATTCTTTTTCCCTACCAGAGAAGTTTTCTGCTATAACTTCTGTGAACAGGTTCTTAAAGTCATTTGTGCTATCTCTTGCTTTTTTCATTGACTCCAATCAATATTATGTTACTCTTCTTTGCATCATCTGGCAGCTGGTAGATTGATTTCTTGTGATCCCTTGCTATTTTTAAGAAATCTTTTTTTTTATGGTCACTAGTCACAATCCTTTCTGCTATATCTGAGATTCTGTTCTCACATTGGCTCATTCTACTGAGTATGTTTTGAGTGGAATTTTTAATATCCTGGATATCTGTTTGAATTTGTTTTATGGATTTTTACTTCACTCCTATGTTGAGTATTCATGGTTTTCTCCATTTTCCCAAGCTCTTTGAATTCTCTTAATCTGTATCTGCTCTAGAATCACTAAGCATGTCTTTCATTATGCTCACCATATCTATAGTTATCTGATAAATTATTTCTGATGTGATTTTTTTCTAGAACTTCTTTCATTTGCTTTTTAAAATTTCTGCTATTACTACTTCAGAGAGCCTAGGTTGGTGACTTTCAGATTTTTTCATCTCATTGCCCCCTGAGTTTGCCTTTTGTGAGAATGATGTCTGGGGTTGTATCTTGTTTAAGTGTGTTTGCATTTTGTATTTTTTAAAATTTATTTCCTGAGTTGATGCTCATAAATTGTCTATGGTGAGTAGCTTTATTGCTTGTATTTAGAACCCTTAGAAAATCACCACTTCTCAAAGGTGTCTTCCAGATGTGGCTGGTTTTTGAGTTTTAAACCTGTTGCAAGATCTTACTTTTTCAGTTTATTAGGAATGAGAAGTTGCTGCTTACTTGGCCCAGTCACTTTTTCTTTGGCACTGGCATATAGTATTTTTATGAGCCTTAGGCAATCTTAGTCTTGGTATACCAGGATGATTAATTTGTTAGAACAATTACATTACTTTGGTTAAAGTGGTACAATCAGCAATAACAATAGCATCAAGCACAGCCTGTGAAATGACCAACTGAGGTAACTATTAATTTTCCATGTTTAAATATATGAATTAGATCTGTGGTTATATAACAAAATCTGAAACAAACCAGAAAATTATAGATGTAGTAAATAAGCCCTCAATATAGCAATTTTATACTTGGGGGAGAAAATTTAAAAGGGGAAAGTAGGAAAAATAACAAAATAGAAGGAGAGGAAGAAATTAGAATCAAGGCTGTAAGAAAGAGGAGGATCATACAAACTTTTGGAAACTGGTGCAGAAGACCAGGGGAATGAAAGAAGGAAAAAATATAAACAAGAACAGAATCAAATAACAAAGAAACTAAAAACATGTTCATACTCAGAAAGCAAGAACAAACAATGAAGGAAAGCTAAAACAAACAAAAAATGCAAAAAGACAGAAAGAGAAAAAAAAGAGAAAAATATCCACTTCAAGATGTATCTCTGCTGTCATTGGTAGACAGCATGGGCAGACAGAGTTCAGATTCATGTTAATTAATCCCAGCAAGCCAGCAGTAGCTTTACAGAGGTGTAGTATATTATCCCAGGGATCCTGTACCTTTATTTCCACTGAAGTCCAGGCAGGCTTCTGGTCTGAGGCTGGAACCAGACTCATTTAGCCTGCAGCAGTTCATGCAACTCTTGTGTGCTTGACTTGAGATAGAGCCAGCAGTTATTCTGAGTTTGGAGCCCAGGTCCCCTCTCTGAGATGGCTCCCACCCAGTTGCCCTCCTCTGTGGGATATCTGAATTTGAATATCTCACCAGCCTCTGGAGTCCACTGCATCCACTGCTCCATTCCATTTGTGTATTTTTCCCCAAAGACCTCTGGGGTTACTGGTAGTCACTGTGCACCTGCAGTTTCAAGCTGCCCCTTCCACACAGTCAGTCTGAACCTGGAGAGAAAGTGCCACCTGCCACCTCCTTTATCTTTGTTGAAGTTTCTCTCTTTGATCTCCCTTTGGGCTTCAATTCTCACTTTAGAGCCTTCTTGGGTCCCCAGGGGACCCACTTCCCTCCTTCTTCTCTATCTCATATCACTATATTCCAGTGTCTGAACACCAAATCTTGGAGAGACTCTCCACTACGCACCACTCCTCTCTCTTCTCATAAGTCTCTGAATCTATCTTTAAATTGAAACTCATCACTGTTCTTGTATTGGAGGTGGTGATTGGGGCAGGACTGAAAGGCTAGGGAATTACAGTTCCAAACTGTTGAAGGAGTCATGAGAGCATGTGCTGCACACTCCAAATTCAAATAAATAAATGATCATGGGCCCCATGTGTGCATTTTGAAAATCCTTCAATGTCTTTGAACCAACCATATGCTTTCCATAGGCTGCTCCAGGTCTAGGACTTACTGCAGCATGGATACTAAAGCAACCTTAGTCCTCGAAGAACAGTGTTGGCAAATTTTGGCTTGATTGTCTTACTAGAACTTCCTTGGGCTGTAGGGAGGTGTACTCTTCTCTTTCTCCTCTACTTTGGAACAGCTCACTGTGATAGCTACCCTATACTTATTTGTGTCAAATATGAAATATGTATAGACTTAGGAAGAAGACTATTCAAAAAGACTAGTGTGATAAAGGGAAGGGAATTACTGACAGAGGAAGAATGCATTGAATGTGTCAATTGCAAGGTCAAGTAGAAAATGAATTTTCTTTATAATGAGGAGCAACAGGGCTATAAAGGATCAAGTATAGAGAAGTGGGATAATGAAAAAGTGTGAGTAGGCAGTTTATCACAGATGTTTTCTTACAAGATCAGGTGATTCTTGGGGTTGTCATTAAAATAAATCCATTCTGCATTCAAATGATAAAAAATAAACCAAGGACCAGAGATCTGGAGGAAATAGTATAGTCTGATTAAAGTTTAAGTCAAGCTAGAGAGCATTTTATACAATTGGACACTGGTGGAAAACAGTTCAGCTAATAATTTATTAGACAAATAATGGAATTTGTTGTCTATCTGATTTTGTCAGAAAAAAATAGTAGGTTCATCCATTATTCTTGTCTAAGACAGTAGGAAAAGGTCTTTCTTTGCAGTATCCATTTCCTGCAAAAGGAAATATACAATGTTTCTTGGCTATCATTGCTTACTAGAAGCACTTTTTCACTTGGGTTGCTTCCCATTTTGTAACACGGGATTTTACACTAATAAAACTTTTTGTGTGTTTACTCCTTTCTTGATCTCTGCTGCTTGAATAACCTAACTAAATTATGACACATGATTGTTTCCATGCCTTTCCTCTTCTTCCATATTACTATAGCTCTTTGTATCAGTGTTTCTCAAATTAAGTTATAAACAGAAATGATATGTACAGCTGACTGGATTTAACATGATACAAAAAGTTGTCTTATATCTTGATTGGAACCAGGAATTAAGATTTCAGGTGACTTCATAGTAGAAAGTCTGCAAACTACACACCAAGTAACACTGCTGAAATGAGTGTATGTGTTATAATTATATTACTATATAAACTGAAAAAGCCTTACAGTGTTTTTCAGATTCTATGGATGTGAACATCCTGTGACTCTAGAACGTGTACTACTGCAGTGTAGACAGGCTGGTCTCTGAAAATCTGGTTTTGGATTCAACTGTATCCTTTCTCACAATGAAATCTTGGAAAATAAACTGTGCAAAATGGATACCTTAAATAATTCCTATGAGATTAAATTAGATTGCACATGTAAAACACCTTCTCATAGAAGTGAGATCTAAGTAAAAGTTAGTTCACCATATCGCCTATAAGTGTCGCTAAGCACAATTTTCACTAGTTAGTAATTATTGTACAATATCTACCAGTTAGGCATTGTGCCAAAATACTGGCATGAATTGGCTGATATATAACTTGCTCATTGTGTTGTAGGCCAAAGTTATAATCTTGGAATTAAGAGGATCTGCAACAAAAATATGATGCATGTTTCTACAGATTATAGTTATGTATGTATGTATGCATCTCTTCCAAGAGCTTTGCGATTAAAAGGCTAGGAAGTAGCTCCAATTTTTTGTGCTATTAATTGATCATCATATTCTAGTCCCCCCAATATTCTTTCATTTCATAAATTTAAAAAAGAATACTACAGTTTACTAAGATTGTAGAAACTTAGAGAAGTGTTTGATTGGATAATACATTTCATTCACTCTCCAAGTGTCTACACTCTTTAATTCTCAAATATTGTTTGTGTGAGCCTGCACGTGTGTGCATGCATGTATATGTGTATGTGTGTGTGTGTGTGTGTGAGTGTGTGTGTGCATATGTGCGTGCTTGTTTATGTGTTGTCTTTGGAACTTATGGTTCTTTATCCACTTCAACATTATTCGTAGTTCTTTCCAAGAACTAATATTAATTGATAGCCACTTTAAGCAATATAATACTCATTCATTTCTTGTTTCTTGATTGTAGTCATATTATACTGGCCATGGGAGAGCTGACAATAATAGAGGAATTTTTAAAAAAATTAATAGTACTTTAGTATTATAGTTCAAATTGCATCAACAGATAAAACTGGGAATGTAGCAACATAACTATTTTTTTGTAAGAATGTGATTGAAACTGTAATCTGTGATTCAGCATACACATTTGAGACTCCAGGGGAGAAATCTTATTCAATAAAGCTCAGGAAAGCTACTAAGAGAGGAAAAAAAGGTCAAGACCACTTTTCCTCTGAAGAATGGGCATGATTTTAACTTCAAATTTTATAAATATCTGAGTTTCATTTTTTTCTATTAGAGAGCTTAAATATACTATCTTTTTCTCACAAATGTACATTTTCCTTTGATGTGTTGTCCTTCAGGATATTTTCCTTCAGGATAATTTCATTTATTGTCAAAATGTGGTATGATGTGTTTCTTCCATGGAAATTACTTTGGATACAGTTCTGTTAATACTATGATTATAACACAATGTGACTCAATGGGCATTAAGTTTTCTTTGTTCTGAGTTGTATGGAAAGTTTCATCTTTGAAATATTTATCAAGCTATTTCAATCACAACATGAACTACATAGAGTTTTCCTGTGCCTCTGAGAATATTTCAGTATAGTAAATGAAGAATCATCTAGTCTATATTCTAGATACTTATATGATGATTAGCTCACAATGGCGAGGAATTTAGTGGTTATATGCTAAATTGAATTAATTTGTCAAATAAAAATGCTTCCTTGTGTGTGAGTTAGGTAAATCAGGTATATGCTGATTCAAGAAATTCTAACTGCTCAGAGTAAGACACACATCCCAGCCAGAATATGAAATTATAGAATTTAAATGAGGTCATAAAATTAAAAATCCATAATTATCCCAGCTCTGGGGAAACATCAGATTAAGAACCAAAGGCAATACACCTGCCCAAGGAGGTTCCACCTCAAAAAATATCAAGAAAGAAATATTCACAACTTATTAACAAATGGAGTCACATTATTTAGCACTTAGCATCAATTGTAGAGTGACATAAATAGTAAGTGTTCTGAAGTCCTTAAAACGTTTACCATTTCCATAAGGTGGTCTAAAATAATGAAAGGTTAAGTGAAATATCAAAGCAAACAACCTTAAATATAAATACATGAACAAAGGAACTTATGCGTTGTGCATTGCTTGCACATGTATTAAGCTGGATCTGCCTTGAGTATAAAGAAATTAACTGAATAATGATGAGTTTTTAAAAAATGACTTCATTAAACCAAAAATGTTTAAATTTTTATTTCTATTAGTAAAAGTTTTCAGTTACAAATGATTGTATTCATCATGGGGAGCTGATAAATATACATAACACATCTTAATTTTTTTCATTCCTTTCCCTTTTCTCTCCCTCCCACCCTCTATTGTTTACCTTTTGCAAAAGTTATTTCTCATTTTTCCTCCTAACAAAATCCACCTCTGACAAAATTGCAAATTTAAATAATACCCAAGGGCATATTGTCATACCCAAATAGAGCCACTTGAAAAGCCACTTTTTTTTTTCATAATGAAAGAAGTGCATTAAAATTTAAGGCAGGGAGATTTTCCTGTCTTTTCTTGATTTTCTCTGACAGCCTAGAGCTTCCCAGAAGTGAAAGACAGCCAGCTTAGCTATTAAAAAAAGCTCATTATTTAAAATTACATAGAAAAAGGTCAAAATACATTTAAAAATTCTTATGTTTTCCATTGGCTACTTCTGAGTTCCTTATCTCTTGTTGGAGAATCTATCTAAATGAAAAGGGTTCAAAATAGGACTTCATAATTCACCAATTGATAAACCCAATTTATGAATTCCACAAGTCATTTGACATCCCTATGCCCTTCAACATAAAACTGAAGAGAATAGATTGGATTGCACTTGAAAAGATGTTTCCTTTAACGTGCTTACTCATGAAAAAATAAAAAGAAAATTTTCATGGATTCATGAATGTAACACACCTTTATTTACTGTGAAATTCAAAAGTGAATGACATTGTTCCTGTCAAGAATAGTCTTCTGTTTGGATGGTCTTTCTTGAAATTTGTGACTCTATTAAGGGGTTTCATTTTTATTCATCTGTTATTTGTCTCTTTGGGATCCTTTTGACACACTTTCATGTATATTTAAAATTCATGAAAAATAAAGTAGCTGATGACTGGTTCCCAAGGTACAATCTTACCTGGTAATGACTTTGAAATCTTGTCACTTAAGGAACAATTGACTGTCAGCTGACAGTTAATCTTGAATTGCATTCCCCTTAGAACCTTACTTGACAACAGTACTTTCACCATCGCCCAGACACCTGTTCTTGAGCAACCCTCCATGGGAATTTTACTTTAAATCATTCTCCTTTTAAATTTTAACCTGTACCAAGAATCCGTGAGTATCCATGAACCTCCATGTAATAATGTTAGGCAAAATTTCTCTGAGAATCTTATGCTTACTATAGCCTTAATCCTATAAAAAGGGTCTTGGAAAATTTCTCCATCCAGGGGTCCCTCCTTCACTGGTAGCATCTTCCCTGAAATATGAATACATTTTGGGATATGTCTCCCTACAACCCAGAGTAATTGTATTTCTTTATCTTTATCTCTGCTGATATTCTTACCTTTCATGAGAATGCCCTCATAACTATATGCACCATCCTATTTAAATTTCATTAGAAAACTGGGTAATGTTTTGTACAGAAGGTGACCTGATTTAGGAAGGTCTCATGTGGGATCCCTGCTCATTATGGGAATGACCATCAGCTTCGTAACTCCCAGTGGTAGTTATGTTTTACTCTCATTATAACAGAAGTTGTGAGAAGATGTTTTCTGCTTAATTTCCTAACTTTTACAAGTAGCAAAGAGATTTGGATAATAGCTGATTCTGTCTCAGTTACTTTCTTATCATTGAGACATAATACCTCACACTCACAATTTAGAAAGGAAAGGTTTATTTTGGCTCACAATTTGTAGAAGTTTTGGTCCACAGTTAGCTGGCTCTGAGGTAGGGCAGCATGGCAGAGGGGCCTGGCAGAGCAGGAGGAGCCAGGCATAGCAGCATGAAGCAGACCATGATCATGAGAGGAGGGAGGTGGACATGTCCTTTCAGGCCTAGTACCCAGTGACCCACCTTCTTCTCCCATCAGCCTTCACCTCCCAACATTGCATTTAGCGATAAATTCATCAGTGGACTAGTCCACTGATAAGTACCACACCCCTATGATCCAAGCACCTCTCCAAAGGCCTACCTACGAAGCTTTGGACCTAGCTATGCATCATAACAAACACTGAGTTCAGTGAAATGATGAAATATCTGAAAGGTCCACATGAAGGAGCAACAATATCAACAGCCTAAGTCAGAAACTAAGCCACAGCTCTTTTCTTTCTTAAATCTTAATGCGAATTTTTTCTAGGAACATTATTTCTTCCCCTGTATTGGAGTTTTGACCATCTCCATACCCTCACCCCACTTTCTCCACCTTCTGTAAGTTTCAAGAGCTGGAATTAAAAGGAGGCGGAGCCAACGACTCCATTCCTTTATTACTACACGTGAAACTGGAAGTTTCAAATTTCCCGGATGTTCATGGAAATTTGACGGTGCCCCCCTCTGCCTGCTTCTAAGTGTTGCCTCTACAATTTTCTTCTCTTCTTTCTGCCAGTGCAGTTTTCTATTTTATAGGACCCTGATTTTTCTGAATTCAAATTATTATCTTTTCCAAAATAAAGCTCAGAGTCACATGAAGCATTATACCTATATTCTTTGTTGTACCAGAGGAAGAAACTTGAAGAGAAAATCAGCTACACTTAAGAATTTCAACTTGGGGCTGGGGATTTGGCTCAGCAGCAAAAGCGCCTGCCTGGCAAGCGCAAGGTCGTGAGTTCGGTTCCCGGTACCGGAGAAAAACAAAAAAAAAAACAAACAAAAAAAAAGAATTTCAACTTATTCACTTTTATCAGATCTTGTTATATAAAAGGAAATAAATGGCACTTTAATTATACTCTCAGATGATACTAAATTGGGAATGTTGCAAATTACAGAAACAAGAGCAACACTACACGGACTGAAGAGGTTCAGCTCTGTGGGTGGGCAAAACTGAGAGAACAAAAATCACTGTAGAAAAAGTTTTAAGTAACTTACACTGTCCTGAGCTGATAGGCATATGAATAAATGTGGATTTCTGCAAATACCTGCTCTGTTCCACTCTTTCAGTTTGTCTGCACATAATTTCATGGGAGAAAAGCAAAGCAGATTGGATCATCATAATCTAAGAAACCCATTTCTTCCTCTGTGCAGTGATTTAGCTTTGGGAAAAGCCTGTACTGATAATTTCTGTATTCTTATCTATAAAATGAAGAGACTGCAAACAACTTATAAAGGCTCTGAGGTCTTTAAAAGTACATGAATAAATACTTAAGGCATGGTTTTTATGGCAATTAGAGGACAGAACCTACAGCCACTTGACAATATGTGTACAATTAGATGAATCATTTCTGTTGACATTTGTATTCTTCTAGGAAATACACCCCATGACTTTTCTGAAATATCCCATTTTTCAAGAGAATTGGGTTTGTTCTGGTTCAGCCCACACCAATGACCTCAGCCAACTGATCCCATGTATTTTGGGAATATGACACCCACGGATTGAAGACATTCTTGAAGATTATGTAGAAGTAATTGGCACCCAAACCAACATACACAAGTTGACCTAAGTTTGATATATCCAACTTTAGAAATGTTGCAGAGCCCTGGGAAAATTGCAGTGCTATAAACATGGAAAAGAATGTTCCAAGAGGCTCATTACTTGAAATCAATGGGGACTGAGTGCTTTGAAATAAGCAGCATTTCTGGGACAGCAAGTTTATTGTTGGACTGATTCACCCACCCCAGGAGGGTTCCACTCATGAGATGGTGGTTATTTTCATCTCCTTCTGAGTCATCATCTGATAAAGTTGGGTTAGTCCAGGAATTAGAAGACTAGTGTTCTATAGGTTTGGTATCCCATAGTCATGAACATAGCATCAATAATCACTCCTATCAGTGACCCTTAATCCTGACATATCAACTTCATTAGATGAAGAAATGCCTAGTGCATTAGTAGAGCACACTCCTAGGTGTGTCTGTGTAGGGCATGGGAGTTTGTCCTTGGATTCTCTGTTCCTTGCTCCTTCCTCTCTGCCACTATTTCCCTCTTCTGCTTCTGACTGTCATGATTTAAAACTTTGCTCCACCATGTCCTTCTACTGTGAGATTCCCGCACTGTAGCCAGTTGACTATGTACTGAATCCCCTCGTAACCATCAGCTAAATTAAACCTTTCTGTCTTTCAGTTATGGGTGCCAGCTATTATTTCATGCTTTAGTTTCCTCACCAGGAAAAAAAGAATAAAAGAAATGACATAGTCTACAGTAGGAGTAATTCCAGGAGACCGTAGTTATAGGGTGCAAACTTTGAATCCATCTATGAATTAAAGTTTTGTTATTAAGAAAGAGGGAAAATGACAATGACTTTCATTGGCATAGAGCAATCAGGGGTAGGAATGATTTTCAAGTTTAAGAGTAGCTTATTTGATAAGGTGTAGAATAACTCATTAGGAAAAAGTGCTTCTGGGTTTTTTGTATTAAGTCATTTATTACCACTTATTAGCATTATAATTTACTTGAAGCACTACGTTTAACTGCTATATATGTATGAACTTCTTACTATTAGTTTTGTTATAATCGTGGGATTTAAAATAGGAGACACTAGATAACCAGGTGCTATATCCAAGAGCTGGAAATTAGGCTGCTGGAGTATAATAGAACAGATGTAAAGTAGAAGATGAATAAAAAAATGCCATTACAGTAGGTGTTTAGAAGTCACAGATGACTTCCAGTTGTCCAGATTTTCACCTCATACTTCAGAATCTCAGTTGAATTTAATGTTCAGTTATCTTTATCACACATGTAGTATTATACATGATGGCATTATTGTTTTTGAGTTATTGGGCTTTTTAAAAGTAATTTACAGTTTACAGAAAATTTGCAGAAATTACTAGATAGTTCCAATATACACCCCCCCCCAACATGTTGGATTATACAATGTTAATGAGGTAATGGACTTAAGGTCTTGTGAAAGTGAGCTGTCAGTGTGTGGGGAAAAACAGATAAAAACAGATCTCTTTTTTAAGATTACTGGTAGCAAGCAGGTGGATAGAGGAAATGGAAGCCAAATACAATACCAAAGCAAGCTGGTATTTTTCTTGCTGGTAGTTTTTATTTTTATTTTTTTTCTCTCACTTTTTTTATTCTGGTTTTGGGTTATGAGATCCATAAATCTGTTTAAAATCTCTAGAGTGATGGCCATGGTATGGGGCACATAAAAATGAAAGTGAGATAATTGGAATAAATTTGGACAGATGAGAGGAGCTGCTACATTTGTTATGGAGGAAGAATTTTTCTCTGAAATGAATGGAAATACTTGGAACACTGCCTCTGAATTTTGAAAAAGAACAAAAATTGAGGAAAAGTTTGCAGTTGTATGGCTAGGAGGAGGAGAGTGAGTTGTATTTAGCTTTGCTGGCCTTGATTTTTATGCATAGTGCAGTTGGGGCTGCAAGGCTGCGAAAAGTGTAAATGGTTAGAAAAGAAGCATTTGCCTAGGATAGGGACCACTTGAAAGGACAATGCTAGGTGGTCTGGGAGGTGGGAGACTCTGACATTCCAGAAAATGGGAGCCTCCGGCTGAGCTCTGAGCAAAGAAAGGGACTTTTCTATCAATTGGCTTATGGGTCTCCCAGAAAGAAATAACTTGGACTTTAGCTTCTGCCTTTCCAAGTATTCTGGGCAGAAGTCTACTTAAAAGGAATAATTTCTTCTACTGCAAGGGATGGCAGGTGACTACTGCTGCCTCTTAGGGACTGGAAGGTACTTGACTGTGGCATTCACAGCTAGTAAAGATCTTCAGGGCCCAGGACTTTGCAGGCCTCATGTCTGCTGGTTTAGCAGGCAGCATTTTGAGTCTCCTAGAGACTGAGAGCATGAAAAAGTGAAAGACAAAGGTAGGTGGTTTTTTGTTTGTTTTTGGAGGTTTACTGTTCTCCCACAGTGAGTGCTTCATGTTAGCTCAGATTAGCTTGAGTCTGTATCTCAGAAATTGTTGCATGTTTTACTTTTGTCACATTGTGTCATCTGAGTAGCCCACTGTGCAGCTGCTTCAGTCTCCAAAAGCACCTCCAGTCTCCTTTCTTACCATGCCTGACTCCTGGTTTTCTGAGTCTGTGACAGTTTCTGTCTCTGTCTCTTTTTAAATTCACTTTTCTATTTTCCTTTCCCACTCCTTAAAGCATTGGTATAGAACCCTCTTCTGTACACAACCAATAGAGTAACAAAGAAATGCGTCTGTGTTTTCCCATCTATGATAAGGTGTAATAAGGCTGTGATGGTGGCAGTGATAGTGGTGATCAATAAATTTTATTGCCTGTGTGCTATCTGTGAGGCACACCCTCATTTATTTTCCACAACAGCATCTTGTGTAAATTTGATGAAGTAAAGCTAATTTTGTTATCACTTCGTGTGTTAGAAAACCTTGATTTAAGGCAGTTAGCTGACTTTCCTAAGTCACACCTTCTTGAATGCATGTGATGACTGGCATCTCAAATTAGCCCATGCAAAAGGGAATGAACTGGCTTACAAACTTGAAATGTTCATTAGTGTTTCTGTCTGCAGTCCAGAATGAACTTAGTGGCTGAATGTAATCAGAATTACATTCAACTTTCTGTCTTGGTTTGATTCTGCCTGCGTCGGCTTCACTTTAATGTAGATTTCCCTAATATATTGGCAGTGATGGCCAGTTAGCTCTAAGATAATATTGCACATTCAGCAGGCACTCACAAGGAAAGGGGGATAGCCTCATTTTTATAGCTTTGAGACATGTCTTGAGTAGAGCTCTAATTGGCCAGATTTTGGTCTTGTGCACATCCATTAGCCAATCACTGTGAGACAGGTGATTCTGCAGGACTTTGATTTGAGAAACTTTAGTTATTCACCTGCCTCTAAATTCCAACACTAGGGAGCACTATATAAATGGTTTAACATATCTATGGCATAAATGCCTCATCCACACCTCTATAATTGACTAGTAATGTCTTTGTTTCTAAGATTGAGACTTGGTAATACTCTCCTAATAAGCTACACGAGTCTGCATTGAGAACCCTCCATCTAGTTTCCCAAAGTTCTGATGATGGTTTGGATTATTCCTGATTCTCCTCTCACTGTAGAATTAGGCCACACTGTGAAAGAAATGCTAACAGAGGATGCAATAGAGGAGGGAGGGAATGCACGTGGGTAGTAAAAGTAATGCATTACAAAGTCCTCCATCACAGCCAGGTGGTGTAAAATCCAAGATTTGGACATAGACAATCTGTCTTTGGATTCTATACTATTCTGCAAAGAGGTGTGCTCATTGATCTGTAGAATTTATCTCAGTTAATACTCATTTTAACTCCCTGGAGAAAATATATTTAGCACTATATTACAAATAAGAAATTCAAGTATGTTAAAATGGCTTTGCCTAATTCTACAGTGTTTTTAAGTGACCAAGCCAGGAAATAAACTTAACAATAATTTAACCTTGGTTTTGAATTTCTATTTCCCAGCCATGTGTAGAATAAGGAGTGTCCTATGAATAGTTTTGATTGTCAACAGGGGACAGGGACAGTGGTCCATATTGATTAAATTTGCTATTGAGAAACAACAACATCTAAATGGTTTACAAAACAAAATTTATGTTTCATCCCTCCTGGTCTGCTGGTCAGCTGGGACAACTCTGATTTGGGTTGGAGTAGAACTGAAGTTTGCTTCCCATGTTGCCTTCTTGATTCCAGTCTAGAACAGTAAGTTTCAATGTAATTTCTGAAGGAAATCCCAATTATGCAAATACATTTTGAACCTCTACCTAAATCCCATTCATTTATGTTCCATTCTTTGCAACAAGACATGTGGCCCAGTTCTACACTAGGAAGAAGAACATGCATAATCAAACCTATCATCAGAAGTCTGGAGAGTCTAAACAGGAAGTTTCTGATGTGCACTGATTTAACTTATTAGAAGAGCATTATCGATTAGCAAGCTTGGAAACATACAGGTCTCTCGTCAAATGTAGGAGCTGTTCATGGGGCACAGACACCATATAAATGGTAAAACTATGAAATGGTGTTATTTCTGCCAGTCCTTAAAATTGGATGAAATATATTTACATAGTATTGTCTGGTATGGGTATGATGACCACAATACACTTTCATGTATTTTGAGAGATGATACATTAAGTTTGGGGCAGTATTTTAACCTAAAATTCAGACAGGCAATTCTTATGTGAAAAATGATTGTAAGCATTTGACAGCTGGGGAGTTAAATGCGATTGTTTGTTGAAATTTGAAATATTATCTATTAAAGTCTTTTCATTATATCATCAGTTTGGGATGTTGGTGCTTCATAGATAAATTATATTTTACTGGTTTTATTTATGAGTAATAGTTTGAATTCATTTTACTCTACAGTTATTTCTGCCTATGAAGAACTATAGTTTAATTTTCATACCAGCAATACTTTTTCACCTTAACCCAAAACTGGGAAGTAAGCGTGGAAACCATGATGTTTGTCCCAGAATAGGCTAGATCATTACAATAATGGACATTGCAGGCACTAGGAATCAGAGAAAAATGGTCAGAATTTCAAGTGGAATAGAAACTGGTTAGTTGGTTTCATTACTGAAAGTGAGAGATGTGGAATATATTCAATTATTTGTTAAACAAATAATTCAGTGTATCTTGAATGGTTATATAGGAAGGAGAGAAAATAGATATAGTAGGAAGTGTTATGTCTAAACAATATATTGAGAGATTATGACCAAAGGGATAAGATCTGGAGTAGGAACCAGAAATCTTACATGACTTGGATTTTATGACTTAGACTTTGAAGGGATAATAAAAACTTTTTAGGTTATATGTCATTATCTTCAAAATAAAATAGTTTATACTTATATCAGTGTTAAATATGATTAAAAATTATAGAATGCTAAGGAATTTGTATTCACTGGAAAGGCACAAAACATGGAAATGTCAATGGGTGTAATAATTATGCATTGAGTGCCTACTGCTTTTTATAAGTTTTATTCTTTAAAGAACAGCAAATCAGCAATAATTATAGAGCAAAATTTATATATTACCAAATAAAATAGCAAAAACTATATTTGTTAGTGTTATGGTTTGTGGTGGATGTCTTCTTACAGCCTCATGAGGTCACAGGGCAGTGGGCTTTTGGAGGTGACTGAATCTAGAGTTTGAAGCTGATTCATGGTCCAGTGCTGGGATTAAGGGTGTGAATGCTACTCCTACCCTAGGGCAGGTAGCCTGCATACAATATAAGGGAGGGAAAGAGGTTTGTCCTTCCCTTTTGCTCATGTTGCTTTTGCTGTCTTCCATTTCCATGAACTCTTGCCCCTCTCCCTTGTGCCGCCCTGCCTTGTAGCCAGCCAATTATGGACTGAAACTTCTACAAACTATGAAGTACAAATAAACCTTTCCCTTTTTAAACCTTTCCCTTTGGGTGTTGGGTATTTTGTCTCAGCAACGAAAGAAAAGTAACTAAGACAGTTGGTATGACTTACAGGTGTGTTGACTAATCAGAGGAGGAAGTGAGCTGGATAATTCCTCTCATCAGTTCTTTGTTTCATTCTCTTCTTCTTTTAGTAACCAAGCTCTAGATGTTTTGCCTTCTTAACCTCTTGTATCTATCCTTCACTTCCATTTTAACATCTGATCATAGACTCATGGACTACAAAGACTATTAGTTTTGAGGTATTTTATAACCAAGAAGTAAAATTGATCTCATATTTTCACTCCTGTTAGCTTCACAAACCAAAAGCAAAATTACCCAGGTAGCGTAAAAAGACTTTTATGATCTGGCTGTACTGACTTCCTTAGACTTTGGTCTTTGTAAACTTTCCTCCTGGTCCTAGTTTTACTGCCACAGCAAACTATTTATTTTCTAGAATGTCACACTCCCCAAATCCTCACGTATGCCCTTTACCCTCCTGGCTCGCTGCCTTAGTGTGTTTTGGGAACTGGCTATGGTGCATCTTTGCTGGGGATTTGTCCTCAATCTCGTCCTGTTTCTAGGGTACTGGAGAGCCACAGTGTAGCCATCTTCCTCATTAGCTCTGTTTTTCTCTAAACTATGAGATCCCCAAGGATGTACTGTTAATAACTCAATTTTTGTACACAGCTCAATGCTTAGCATCAAATTTGATACACATTTCTATGAATAATGAATATGGTACATAATATATGAATTATTTAGTTTTGTGATCCAGACTATATATAGCAACCAATGGAATACATTGCCCCTTACTTTTTCTCCTCCCTTCTGCCTTCCAAATCAAACTTCATGTTTACCTAAAGCTCAGGTGACAATTGAAAACATCAGTATCTGGAAAGACAAACAATAAATATGCCAGTGAGGATGTAGAACAAGGAAATCAGTACTAAAGGTCCTCACAAAATTAAAACAGAACTACTATATGATTCCAAAGGAAATGAAACTAGTTCATCAGACACCTGCTGTCACATGTTTATTGCAGCATAATTCGAAATACCTAAACTATGAAAACAGCCTATATGCCCATCAGCAGATGACTGATTTTAGAAATGTGGTATATGTACAAAATGGGATACTACTCAGTCGTTAACAAAGAATAAAATCTTGGCATTTGTGGCAAAGTGGTTGGACCTGGAAATTTTGAATGTGAAGGCCACAGAAAGACAAATACTGCTTGTGGAATCTTAAAAAGTTGATCTTATAAAAGTTAGAGTAGAGTAGTGGCTACCAGAGACTGGGTAGGATAGGAGATAGAAGCTCAGGCAGAGCCTGGTTAACCAGTATAAAGATACAACTGGATAGGAGGAATAAATCGTGGTACACTTTTATGTGAAGCATGATTACAGTTAACAGTATTGTATTGTACAAGCGATAAAGGAGATGTTAAATGTTTGCCATGGTGTATGGTTTATTTTTATTTTTTATGATGAATTATTTAAATAGCCTATGTTGGCTACTATGCAGTGTATAGATGTACTGCATAACACACTGTACTCCATAAAACTGCACAATTATCTATTGGTTAAAACATTTAAAAATTTCAATTAAAAAACGCAAACACAGTGGCATTCAGGGTAGTGAAAAGAGAACAGCATGTCCCTGTGAAAGAGCAGTCCTTACTAAAATATGCTAAAAATACATTTTAAACCTTATGCATACATATAAAGTCATTCTTATTATTATCATTACATCTCCAGTTTTTTTAGTGATTCCCACCCCACTTGTGTCCAACAACAATGAGCTCTTTGCATTAGCATTTTCATTTGTCATTTTGGTCTCACATCATGGATTAGGATTATTTTCCTAACATAAATAGCCTTAGATTAATTTGGGTTAAGAAAATCTCCCCATTGAATGATAGGCTCTTTAGATTGCTTTTTCCTCTTCTTTGGCCTTTGAGTATTGCTTTTTTGCCTTTTTAAAAGAAGTGAAAAGAAGAGAATTAAGAAATAGTTGTAGGGTTTTTTTTCTATTGGTCTTTACATCTGTTGAGGTCGGCATTATCTCTATCATGTACTTAGTAAAAACAAGGTCCAAAGAGATTAAATAGTTTATATGGGCAGCTGATCAAAGGAAGAGGTAGAACTTCTCACATGTCTGATAGGTATTAACATACTTTTCTTTTTAGTCTATCATGTTCCTTAATTAAAGTATGGCCTAATTAAATAGTCTCCAGTTTCTAATGCGCAGTACAATATAAAAATGAACACACTCTCATGCATGTGCAAAATACCTTCACTTTCTAAGTGGTAGAGATGGCTTACTTAGAAAGCCTATGCTGCTAAAGGACTAACCAGATGTTTTGGTGTTACAATACAGGCAAAGACTTCAGGAATCTTTCCTGGATTCTCTAATTCCTCCGACTGATGTACAAACTCCTTTTAACAAGAGGGAATGGATTTAGAAGCAGTGTGGTAAGCAATATTTGCAAGAAAAATGAAATTAATGACTTATTTTGAAATGATCCTTTCTTGATGCGTTATTCATAATAAAGAAGCCACATGGCTCCTGTTGCAGGTTGGGGTTTTGCAAGGGCAACTATGTAATGTGGGACACTTACTTTATAAGATTATTTATAATAGTCACCCAAAGAATCATATACAAAGATAATGCAGGAAATCTTTCCACACACTAAAGACCAAAGAATCCAGCTGAGGTCCTGGATCCCATGGTAATGTCTGCATGAGTCCAGGTGAAGACCTAGAGCCCATAAAAATGCCTTCCATGAGTCCAACCAGAGGCCTAGACCCATGACAACATCTCAGCCAGACCTGTTTCATGGATCTGATCTGAGAAGGCCCAAAGGTCAGTCATGGAAGCTAGAAAGTCAGTGCCAGCAGGCTGAGGGTTGTGAACTGGAGCCAGGAAGCATCACTCAAAGTAAGAACCAGAGCTCCCCTGAGAAGTACCACAGCAATCCTCAGCAACATTGAGGTCCCAAGCTTCTCCAGTGATGAGGAAAGCAAAGTTCCCATCAGGAAAGTCAGCACAGTAAGCTTCTCCAGGAGACCGAGCAGTGCACCATCTGGACCAGAGCTCTCTCAAAGTGAATGGAAGCCATTCTTAGTGACAGGATCCTGAGCTCCTTGGATGATGAGAACAGCTGAGTTCATCAAGAAAGCCAGCATGACAAGCTCCTCCTAAAGAATCAACAACCCCTTATAGCTTCTACCACTACCCAACAGCTTCTGCCAGCTCCCAACAGCCTCTCTTCTTCTCCAGTTCTGACTCTTATGCTCAGGTGGGTCTCCCACACCCAACACCACACTTACTCAGTTCAGCTGGGTGTTACAAGTTGACCACCAGTTGTCCATCCACCACAGCTCCCCTTGTCCTTGGCTCCTTTGCAATGGTCAGTGGCATCATGATTGCCCAAAACTTAAGCTATTGAAGATGAAACTAATGAGTGCTCCAATAGTTAACATTTGTTGGGCTTTTACAGTTTTCCAGAAAGAGTCTATGTTCTTTTGTTTTTTTTTTTTTTTTAATTTTATTTTGTATTTTAAATTCCTGAAGAACTCA
>NW_004955422.1:4842059-4850665 GCF_000276665.1 Chinchilla lanigera
TTTTGTATTTTAAAGATAATAAAAATAAAAAACGTTAGGAACTATACATAACTTCAAAAAAACAAAATGATAGGAATTCAACAGTGGTTGTTATGTTGCATATGGTTTTCTTTGAAGTAGTTGTTCAGATTACCAGATATAAGCTTGTAAAATTGGTCAAAAATTGAATATTAACTGTTCCTTTCA
The DNA here is from genome assembly GCF_000276665.1 of Chinchilla lanigera. Lineage (NCBI taxonomy): Eukaryota > Metazoa > Chordata > Mammalia > Rodentia > Chinchillidae > Chinchilla > Chinchilla lanigera. Next base: position 4,842,246 of record NW_004955422.1, read on the forward strand.
ATAATCCAATAGAAATTAGTAGTATAATTATCTTAGCTATCTTATATATATATATATATATATATATACTCATTTTTTTCTTTCCTTCTTTGTTTCATTTCTCCTTTCCCTGATCCCAGTTGCTCCTTCCTTTTGAGCAGTTTCTTTCCCTTTCACAATGTCTATGGTCCTTTTCAGATTTTATTTCCTCTTTCATGTCCTTATACTCAGGAGACAATGTGATGTTTAAACATGTGGGCCTGATTTATTTGTATTTATTGTTATGTTTGAAGTTCAGTGTATCCTTTTAAGATAGATACTGTTATAGTCATTTTCTAACAAAACAATTAAGGGTTAAAATTTAAATAACAACTCAGACTGTATTTGCTAGAAAAAGGAAGACTTGAATCTAGACTTTTTTGATTTGTCCATTTTTTGTTACATTTTTTTCCTTACAGGCTTTTGGCCTGAGTCAGGGAATGCGCCTTTCCTCCCAGTGAACCTAGGTTGGTCCTGACAAGCAGTGCGACTTCAGGGGAATCTCTTCCCTTCTCCAGGCTGTTTTTCTCTGGTAGTGAGCATAATGGATGATGTGAGGAATGATTTCTAATATGTCTTACAAATGATTAATTAAATGATTGAAATGGTAGAAATTGAAGCTCACTGCCTCACCACAGGATGTAATAATTTTCCATGATAATCCTGGCATGAATATCAGAAGTTGCTGCACCACAAGACTTTGTAATCAAATTTTATTTTTACTTAATATTTAGCCTGTACTTTTCACTACTATGTTCTATACATTTTCATCTGGGTTCTGATCAGATTTTATTAACTTCAAATGAGGGTAGAATATGCAAATGTATTTATGAAAAACATAGACTAGGAAATGTGAAATGAAAACTAGTCTTGTAAAGCAGGGATTGTATTTTATGTACAGTTTTGTGATTAAGAAACTGACTCCCCAAATGCTTAAAGTTATATGTATAAAACTTACATGTGGAAAATGTGACAGTTTACATTGGTTCTCAAGACCTACACTGGCCGAGTTAATATCTCTGAATCTTTAGATTCATTGTCACCTTACTTTTCGTCTTTGGATAATGGTGACTATAATATTGTGTTTTGTAAACCTAGGCAAATGGAAGTGAAGAATGACTGCAATGATGTGGAGACACTGGGGTAAGATATGCTTAACATTATTTTTTTCTCAACTCTACTAAAGTGCATCTATACAGAGCTACATTTTACTCACAACGCAATTTTTCTCTTTCCAATCTGAACCAAAACTAATGAAAAAGTGAAAAGGCATTTTGAAAGTGTGCATATGGATAAGTAGTTTGTCCAGTGCCACAGAGCTCACATGATCATATCATGTTTTAGATGAACTACAACATGCCTGATAGTTTTTTTCTCTTTTACTAACAATGAGCTCATTAAGGACGGCTCATGAACCAAAGATGCTTACTAGGCTGTGTGGAGTTCTGTTCATATTATTTCACTGGTTTTTTTTTCACTGTGGCCCTGTAAGGTAGATATTATCTCCTTTGTGGTAAAGATGAGTTAACTGCAGCTGTGAGGATGAAGACATTTGCCTAAGAATATATAGCTAGTAGCTGGGCAGTAGTAAATAGACCAAACTGTTTCTAATTTATGATCTGACTGTGACTCTACATTATCTGAGAACTGGAGACTCTTTTATCAGCATAATAATCATTCTCTCTTAGGTAATTCTCTCCCAGATGATGACTGATAGTTGTATATTTGTAATGTAGTATGCATTCTTTTTGTTCATTTGTGGTGCTGTGATTGAATATGGTACTGTTACCATACTTAGCAAGCATGCTACCATTGAGCTGTGCTCCAAGGTATCTTTTATACATTTTTATAGAAATAATTATCTACCTGAATATCTGTCTGTCTAGCTATTCTAGTCTTTTCTATTCTATTCTATTCTGTTCTGTTCTGTTCTGTTCTGTTCTGTTCTGTTCTGTTCTATTCTGTTCTATTCTATTCTATTCTATTCTATTCTATTCTATTCTATTCTATTCTATTCTATTCTATTCTGTTTTATTCTATTCTATTCTCTTCTCTACCATGATATACACAAATATTACCTCTGTAGTACAGCAAAATTTTATGAATTGGGCACATATGTTTAACTAACTTCGTGCCACTATATAGAAAATGATCAGCATTTTCCATGGCTATTGTTGCTCTCTGACAAAATCTCAATTCTCGTTTCTATCACTTAAGTTTAGTATTACCTCTTTTCATATTGGAAATGCATGGAAATATGCAGCGTGTATTTTTTGTGCATGATTTCTTCATTTCTTCTTTATATCCCCATATCCTTCTGATATTATATTCTGCCCACTTGAAGAACTCCCGTGAGTTTACCAATATATCACTGTAGATTGGAGCAGGGAACCGGTGCAAACTTCGGTTGTGCTCTCCCAGGGAAGTCTAGTGTCATTATTGATTTTCTTGGTAGTGATGCGAGACAATACTTACAGGGTATTGCCAACTAGAGAAGTCACCTGAGCCATGGTTTTAATTGGAGCTGAGTCAGTAGGCAGGGAGTGTTCAACACCTTAGTTACTTTCCAGCCAGTCTTTCCAGAGATCAAACTGTTGCATTGTGGCCCAAAGCCCCCTCCAAAAGTCACAACATGAGTTATTTGCTGCTGCTCAAATTTCTGAAGCTATTCTAACCAAGATATCCTGGGATTTAGTTCTTACCCAAGAAGTGGTCAAGAGCCAATCCTTTCTTGCCAACATAATCCTTCTTGCTTATCAAGTCTCCTACGAATGAGTGTTCTCCATTTTTGCTGTCCAAAAACAGTCCTACTTCACCTGTATTTTTGAAGGATATTTTCACTGGATATCGAACCCTTGGCTAAGTGTGCTTTCCCTTCCCTCTACATAGCGTATCACCCCTTGTCTTCTGGTGATCATGGTTTTTAATGAGAAGTCTGCTGTAATTCATATCATTGTCCCTTTGTAGTTAATCTTTCTTTTTTTCTCTGTATGGTTTCAAGATTACATATGAAACAACATTTAGGTCTCCACAGTGTGGCCAGGATTATCCATGTTGCATACATATTTATTTGTATATTGCTTATACTGCTTTCTCAGATGTTTCAAGTAATGTGTCCATCAATAACCTTGTATCTTGGCTACTCTAAATATTTTCCTTTGTTTTTCAGTAATTTTACTATGTTTTGTCTAAATGTCTTGGTTATGTAATGTCCAAATGTCTTGATTACATAGTGCCTAAATATCTAAATGTATTGGGTATGTAATGTCTAAATGTCTTGATTATAATTCTGGTTCATGCTATGTTCTGGCTGCTTCTGTTATGTTTTTCTTCCTTCTCTTCCTGTCTCCCTCTCTCTTTTCCTTCCTTATTCCTTCCTTCCCTCCCATTCATTTTTTCTTCCTTTCCCCTTTCCTTTCTTCCTTTCTTCCCACAATTTGATCACATTTTATCTTGTATTTTCTTAATGTTTGTCTAGATTTGATCTTTGGTGTACTAGTTTTGCAAACATTTTTGATCCTTTTCCCTTTTTCTGTTCTCTGTTTATATTTGCATATTTTAGATCCCCTCCTGTTGTCCTGAAGTTGAATGAATTGTTTCATTTTTTCACCCTTTTTTCTTATCTTTCAGTTTGAATATACTTTCTATTGTCTTGTTTTCAAGGTTACTTAACTTTGTTCTGCAAAGTCTAACCTGCCTTAAGTCCACCCAGTGAATTTTCAATTGTATATATTCTATCTTTTTTTTTTTTAGTTTTGTTTTTTCCTTTTGGTTCTTCCTCAGTTTGCATTTTTTTCTGTTTACTACCTTTCACATTTTCACTTTATAAGCTTTAGTATATTGACTGTTATGGCTTGTAACTAGATGTCCTCCCAAACCTCATGTGCTTATAGGTGGGGCTTTTGGGAGGTGGCTGGATCTGGGATGCGTGATAGTGGGATTAACGGTGCGTGATACCTAAATGAGTTTAGCATAGTTGTGAGTGTGGAGTTTAGCATAGTTGTGAGTGTGGATAACCTGGGTGTGAGAGGCACCAATCAATAGGCTCTCCTAGCCTAGATGGAATATAAAGGGAGAGGGGGAAGTCAAGCTTACTGCTTGCTGCTTGCTGTGTCCTGCTGTCTGCCTGCTGATAATGGACTGTTTCTCCTCTGTGGCACCCCTTTGCCATGCCAACCTGCCTTGGAACCAGATGACTATGGGCTGAAACATCTACAATCTATGAGCTGAAATAAACCTTTCTTTCTTTAATTAGGGGTGTTGGATATTTTGTCTCAGTAACAAGAAAAGTAATGAAACATTATAGTAGTGATTTTAAAATTTTTGTCTGCTATTTGAATCATTTCTGTCTTTCAGGTTCTATTTTTGACTGGCTTTTTAATTTATAACAGTTATGGTTTATGTCTGGGTGTCCCAGAAAGCCTTATGTGGCCATGGGGCAGGCTTTTAAAGTTTGATTGATTAGGGGTGTGAGAGCTGCACCTGCCCTGGGGTGGATAGTTTGCATATGAAAGGGAGAGGAAAAGGGTGCTTGAGGTGATTCCTCCCCCATTCCTCCCTTGTATATGCTGGTTGCTTAGCTGTGTTCTGCCACCCTGAGATGTAGCTCTCTGCCATGTGCCACTCTGCCTTATAATCTGCCAAGTATGGACTGAAACCTCCACAAACTGTAAGTGAAATAAACTTTTCCTTCCTTAATTTTGGGCATCAGGTATTTGTCCCAGAAACTACAGAAAAGTAACCGAGACAATAACTTTTTAGTTTTTTACATGTTTATTATTCTTTGTTGAGCAGTGGACTTTGTGCATATGATGCTGTTGAGAGTTTCGATAGTCTTGACTTCCCTTATAGGTTATAGGAGTTTGTTTTGACAGATAACTGAGTTTAACTGCAGCTTGGCTTCATACTTGAAAGCTCCTTTTTAGCTCTAAAGTAGCATCAGCCACATTTGCCCTTTTTTCTGTTCTTAAAACCGGCTAAATTTGTTTCTGACTAGGGTCATTTCTTCACCTAGAATTTTGTTCAGTTTACTCATCAGATGTGTACATTCATTTGAACCATTGTCTCTTTCTCCTAACTGATATTTAAGAAAAGAGATATCCATTTATTTTCCCTCAGTCTGACTTCTATTTTTTTCTTTTGGTCATAGTAAACATCACTGTCTAGTGCAATAAATTCATCTACCTAAAGTACCCTGACTGTACCATGCAATCTTGGATTTCACCTTTCTCACACTACACTGAGTGACTAAGAATGACTGACACATTCAGAGAATATTTGTTGAATGAGTTAATAAATGATTGCTAATTCTCTCTACCTCATGTGTTTATGACAATACCTACTCTCACAATCTTGCACTTACTTTTCCTGAGTGTTAAATAAAATATAATTTGTGTTGTACATTGTTCCTTTTAAACAGATTCTTAGTATATTTGAGGAAATCTTTGATATGTTGCTTAGGTGTAAGAAAAACCATTTGTACATTTTCAAAGCAAAACCGCCAAGTGTTCATTTATCTAGCCCCCTCCAAGGGAGTGACTTCTGTTCCACTTTGATTGGAACTAAAGAACTATCTTTAGGGACAGCCGCATCAAAACTAGGATAATTAATCAGGTACTAGTAGTGAGTGTAGGTAGGTGTCCTACGTTTGGTCAGTGACTCAGTGGTGTATTACCACCTCCTAATTCTATTGTGAAGAGAGTGACATGAAGCTGTCAATGAATTCATTCCAGCCACACCAAGGATATCCAAGGTCAAGGGGCTGTGGTTATGGCAGCTGGGATGTCTGATGCTCAGGAACTGTGGTGTTCTGACTGGACCTTTCTTAATTCACATTTTTCTATGAATGGGCCTCCCAGTTCCCTAATATTCTTCAAAACTACCCCTCCATTCTTGGTTAAATTAGCATTGAGGCTTTTCTATTGCTTCTAATCAAGAACATTTTGATAAATACTCTTGAAGCGATTTCAGAGAGTGTAAATTGTGACAAAGGCAAAAATCATTGCTTTTCATTTTTTTTTTTATTAGTGCAAAGCAGAGCTCAGCTGAACACTGAGTGCTAGCCAGTGAGAAACACCTGCTGATAAAAAGGGTTTTGGTGAGATGGGTATTGTATATGGTAGAAAGAGTTTAATTAGATTATAGCAAGTTTCAGGTTTGTTAGAGGATCACTTTCTGTTCCAGTTGTTTTGCCCATTGTGATCTATGGAAATATGTTCCCATGATATAATAGGTAGAGATAAATTTAATTTCCTTAAAGTATGAAGGAACTGGTGCCTGGCCATTCTCCATCCTATTTAGAAGAAAATCTGAAGTATTTTAAATATATTTTAAGTAGTGAAGAACCTATAAACATGAATGTTACAGTTGGTTAATAAAGTATTTGTGTCTGCAGATTGAAATGTCTTCCTCTTACGCAAGTTTGATTTATTAGGATTTTTCATAGAGGAAAGCTTAAGAATATCTTAGGAGGAATTTAAAAGGGCATGTTTTATCAGTTGGTTTTTGCTAGGTAATAAGGTCAATGATATACAGTAAAAAGTGTTTATTGTGCATGTATATGAGTTCATATTGAATTGAGGAGGTGGTCTTGAGCTGCAGATCTTGGCTGCTTCTTGCTGTGAGAATGAGAGACATTCACCACTACCTCTCACACTCCACCAGGGTAGCCCAAGAATATTCTCATTACAATGATAGAAATGTTGGAGAGCAAACAGAAACTCTCATGTTTTCTTGATGACCAGGTCTGGAACAAGCACAAAGTCCAATCCCACCTCGTTTTCTAGGTTTAAGCAAATCATAAAGGTGAGCATCAATCCAAGAGGTAAGCCATTCATTTTCTGCACAGGGAGAAGGCACTACAAAACAACTTTGCAAAAGACAAAAATCTGGAAAGGGGTGGAGAAATTGGGTCATCACTGCAGTCTATCATAATGTGTTCTGTCATATCTTGCACATATGAAACTAGGTTAGGATGGAAAGTAATTTGAACAAATGAAGATATATGTTATTGCATATAGTTATGTTTTTCAGCCCATACCAATTTGTGTGCCTTTGGTCCCTTCCTTTGAATTCTTTGTTCAGCGGTTCTCATGAGAGTCCTGACAGTGAAACTCTCAGGCTCTCAGCCACTGCTCTTACTTGAACATTGTTTGTCTCCTACAACTTGTTCAAGTGAAAGCCTTACTGTGATATATTATGCAGGTAGAAACTTCACCGGGTGATGGTGTTTAGTGAAGGTGTCTTTTCAAATGGGATAGGATTAGATTGGATTAGAGAGGAACTTCTGTGATTGGAACGTAGGGGATTTATGTGAAGAAGGATAAGGACCAGACCACGTAAACTCATATATGCATGCATGGTTTCTGCCTCTTGCTATGTGATGTCTTGAGCCATCTTTACACTCTTTCAGCAGGATGGCCATCCATCCTTCAGTGCAGCCCCTCACCTTTGGAGCAGAACTGTGAGCCAAATCAGCCTCTTACTTTCACAGAGGAACCTACCTCCAGTATTTCATTGTGGAAGTATAGAACTATTATAGCTACCTTTGTCATTTGTATTTGTTTATTTCCCCTTCCTGTCTTCAGTTTGGCCACAAACAAAATTTATTCATTCAAAATTCCACATAAAGGACCTTACTAGTGCTTGGATACAAAATGATACAAAAATACAAACATAATCCTTGCTCTTATAGACCTTAAATTACAATGATGAACATTGGCACTAATAGGTAATATTCATAATTAAATTTTCATTAGAATTTCTTCTACCTTCTCTTGTTCTCATTTCATCTTAGCTTGTGGTCATTTTACTGTTTTTTCAACTTAATGAGTACATTTTCACCTCTTAATTTTGCATTTCCTGCTTAGAATGCTTATCCTCCAGGGCTCTATTTGGGTTACTCATAAATACCTCATGCCTCTGCACAAAAATCAGAGAGGACTCTTTTGATCATCTGTCTGAATGACATTCTAACCATCTCTCATTTTACCTATTCTTTGCTTTAAGTGTTTCCTTTTTAGAGATTGGTGTGAGTGTGTGTGTGTGTGTGTGTGTGTGTGTGTGTGTGTATGTGTTCATTGACTTATCTCATTTCTATACTTCCCAGAAGGTAAGCCCTGTGAGAGCAGAGCATCATGCTGTTTTGGGTTTACAATGGTGAGTAGCATACAGTAGCTTACAACACTGTTAAAATATCTTTGGCTCAAATGACATCATTATTAAGTTATGAAACAGTGCAATCTACTCTTATTTTTTTCTTCTTCTTTTCTTCTTTCCTTCTTCTTCTTCTTTTCTTCTTCTTCTTCTTTCTTCTTCTTCTTCTTCTTCTTCTTCTTCTTCTTCTTCTTCTTCTCTTCTTTCTTCTTCTTCTTCTTCTTCTTCTTCTTCTTCTTCTTCTTCTT